>NC_063334.1:63411109-63430290 GCF_021869965.1 Rhincodon typus
GACCCTTTTCTGAAGAAGGGTCTAGGCCCAAAACGTCAGCTTTCCTGCTCCTCTGATGCTGCTTGGCCTGCTGTGTTCATCCAGCTCTACACCTTGTTATCTCAGATTCTGCAGCATCTGCAGTTCCTACTATCTCTTCATCAGGATGTTCCCTGGGATGGAAAGTCTCAGTTATAAAAAGAGACTAATAGGCTGGTTTTGCTTTCCCTGAGCAGAATATAGAATTAGCTCTATCTTTCTAATTCTCTCCAATCGAGAAACCCAATGCTTCGGAAATCTGACAGCTAAATAAGAGTGAGTACCTGATGAGTAGTATTTCTTCATTTACCTCAGGATAAGCATTTGCTGCTTTGCGCTCACAGAGAGATGGCTTTAAATAATGGTCCCACTCACTTCTTCAAATATAGTCCAAGACATCCCAGTCAGCCTATCAGCCCAACATGGCAGAAAAGCACAGCTTACGCTCAAGTGCAAGCTGTAACACACATTGCTAATTGGGGGTTGCCAACGGCTGAACCACATGGAAGCATGAAATCAGTGAAGGAAAGGAAGGATATTTTAGTCAAGAGTGTGCCGTGGTCAGTCCTGGGTGGATGGTTGGGTGGGTGGTGTTCACTGTAGTTAGTTTGGTAGGGGTTGTGCTTCATGCTGCAGTCAGTCAGTCTGCAACAAGCAGTGTGGGCTTTCTCTTCAGACAGAGGGAGGAGGTTGTACTCCAGTCAGTCTGAGCTGCAATGTTTCTAAATACTGTCGATACGCAGTCAGTCCAAAATGGTGAGAAAGCTGTCCTAGGGTGTTGTTCATTTTTTTTCAGGCCTTGTCTGTGGCATGGTCTCTGAGGGGCATGATACGGTGGAGGGAATGGTCACTTTGATGCAGTGCAGTTGGATGAAGTTAGTCAGGTATTTGGAAGGACAGGGGCAGGAGTACATGGCCTCATGTGGGACATTCAGGGAACAACAGAGTATGGGTGATTTCCATGAAGAGAGAAGTAGGTCTCAGCAGGAGAAGTGAGACCATTGACCTCATGAAAGTGTGATTCAGATACCTGGACCAGTCAGGCTGTGAAATGCAATACACCTCAGAGGGTTTTATATTGTAGTTGTTTACTGCAACCTCCACAAACTGACTCAATAAAGCAGGGGTATCTTGGAAGATTAAACAGAGGATGAAGGAGTCATGGCAAGTTCCTGGAAAGAGAATACACACATGGAGTAACTTTTTGCAGTAATTGCAGACCATTTGGATGTAGTGGGAGTGGAAGATCTTCCTCTGGGATGGACCCCATTAGCTCCTTGCTAGGTTCCTTAATGGCCACATGGTGCAATAGATGACGTCCATCACCTTTTGAATCCAGCAATGGCAATTAAACCCAATACCCCCTGACCCTGTAAGGCATATCTTTTGTTACTTTTTAAAAAGTTTTGATGAATTTTTAGTCCCAGAAGCTTGTTTCTAAAAAAATGGGTCAATCAATGAAAATTCAAATTTCACAATTAACTTTAAAAATGATTCATGTCTCACATTTCTAACAGCTTTATATAAATAATGCTGTAAACTGAAATAGCAAAAGCCCCATCCAGAAAAATGAGATATGAGAATATGAGATAAAATATGTTGCAAAATTTGCTGTAGAAAGATTTGTAAAGCCTTAATGCACAGTATATTTTAAGGACGGAACATAATCTGATATAGAGGAAGAGCAGGATCTGCTTCATTGAGTTTTTAATGTAAATATTTCATGAGTATTGTAAAAGTGATAGCTGGCCTTCATGCAAAATTTATTGCGCTGTTACAGGAATACGCACATTAATAAATTGATACTTGGCTGTTAATGAAACACTGATGTTGCCAAAATTGAATATCTAGTGTTACCTATTGTTTTACGCTATTGCAAAATGAAACCAGATACAACAGCATATGCACTAACTATGTCATATTGTTTTATGAGTTTAAAAGACCTCAAAAAACAAAATAAACTGTAATGTTTCTATACATGATATCAGGCAATGTGGGCCATTGGTTTACGGCTGTGATCGTCCACCCTTCTAATGTTAGCAATGTTACTTTGGTAGAGACTGAATTTCTTCGTCTCCGGGTGTGAAATAATAGAGGCATGTTCATTGTCACTCTGCTTTGTGGATCTTCGTGCTGCAGACTCAGAGTGGTGTTGGCAGAGACCTGGGAGCACATTAAACACTTGCCCACTTGCCAGCGCTGTGGCAAATAGCAAAATCCGTTGTTAATGTCAAACATCAGCCTGATCTGGAGTAGATGGATTTTTTTTTTTTAAAATTATGTTCCCTGTGGCCTGCTTTTCTTTCACACAAACTTTCAACTCCCAAGTCTAATACAACACAGCCAGATATACAGCACAAAACTCTCACTCTGAATAATTTGATTTTATACCAATCTTGGAATAGCTGTTTTGATTGTTTTGGGGAATTTTCTATTTCCTGGACCAGTCAAGTGAGATTACTGGTTTAGCAATAATTGCTGAGTTATTGAATGGTGTTGTGATGGGGTTTAATTTCTATTAGTAATTGGCTAAAGCTAGCTAAACATGAAATACTCGAATATCTAGACCACTTCTAGGTAGGTAACTCTGTTGTGAAGATGGATCCTAACAATGGAGGTTAATCAGTTCATTTTTATTCCCTTTTCCTCTTTCTGATGTTGAAACTCTCACCACATATGCCAGTCCACTTTGAAGTTAAAAGACTTGTGTTCAAGTTTGTGCTTAGCAAGCTTTTCTTTTCAAACAGGTATATTGTGGTTATTCCTTGAATTGGTGTTAGCTGTGCAGGGCAAAGATGCTGTCCTTTGTTACAGCACTGCAAATACTTTCAATTTTACCCAGGTTGTCTACAATGTTATGAAAGGCCTTTATAGTTGATCTTAAAGGCAATTAAAAAAATGGAGCGAGATGAATGGCTGCCAGATATCCTAGGTGATTTTAATGAACATTAGTAAGAATCAATTTTTATTTTAAGAATTAAAAGAAATCAAGTAAAGAAGCAAGGTATTATAAAAACAGTTGAGCTAATGACAACTAGCAATTATTTACGTAGACTAGCAGTGGTACAAGTAAGTCATGCACAAAGTATTCACGCTTTTTGCTTCCAGAGTTGAGAGGGTTGGATTATGAGGAGAGGCTGAGTAGGCTGGGATTATACTCATTGGAATTCAGAAGAATGAGAGGAGATCTTATAGAAACATATAAGATTATGAAGGGAATAGATAAGGTGGAGGCAGGGAGGTTGTTTCCGCTAGCAGGTGAAACTAGGACTAGAGGGCATCGCCTCAAAATAAAGGGAAGCAGATGTAGGACTGAGGTCAGGAGGAACTTCTTCACCCAAAGGGTTGTGAATCTGTGGAATTCCCTGCCCAGTGAAGCGGTTGAAGCTGCCTCGCTGAATATGTTTAAGGCAAGGTTAGATAAATTTTTGAACAGTAAAGGAATTAAGGGTTATGGTGAGTAGGCAGGTAAGTGGAGCTGAGTCTCAAAAAGATCAGCCATGATCTTATTAAATGGCGGGGCAGGCTCGAGGGGCCGGATGGCCTGCTCCTGCTCCTAGTTCTTATGTTCTTATGTTCTTTTCCAGTTAGAGAGTGGTGAATCTATGGAATTCACTGCCACAGAAGGCTGTGGAGGCCAGGTCACTGAGTACATTTAAGACTGAGATAGATAGGTTCTTGACTATCAAGGGGATCAAGGGTTAGGGGAAGAAAGCAGGAGAATGGGGTTGAGGAACTTATCAGCCATGGTTGAATGGCAGAGCAGACTCGATGGGTTGAATGGCCTAATTTCTGCTCCTATGTCTTATGGTCTTATGGTCTTCTGGTCTTCTGTGACTCCAAATTTGAGGTAAAGAACAGTAAAGAGCTAATGCAACACATTTAGGGGAAGGGAAGGAAAGGATTTGCATCTGTATAACACCTTATATTGTTAAATTGTGATGACTTTTGTGCTGGTTTTGTCCAAAGCAAATCTTGCAATGAATCAATGAACCATACTTTACCAAATATATACCAACACTGGATCTAAAGGAGAATCATATTGGACTTGAAATGATAACTCTGTTTTTCTCTGCACACGTGCTGCCAGACCTTCTAAGTTTCTCCAGCACTTTGTGTTTTTACTACAATGTACCGCTAAGATAACGAAGAAAACCCATTTTAATGAATTTCAGTTAATTCGATGCACAACATAATGGATAACAAAGTTCTGCTTAAAGAAACAATAATTTTGGTTGCACCTCTGTCCTGACACTTTTGATCCAAAAATTGTGGCAGAATATGATGGAGCCTGATGTTGCTAGTCTACTCTCAGACATCTGATAATTATTTAGAATGTTATCTGAGAAATCTAGTAATCACATTATTGGTCCTAAGATTAAAGTGGAAGAGATAGTTTGTATGTCAGTTTTAACAAGGATCAATCAAATCCTTAGGTACTTACATATGTTGCCTTACTTGTTGAGATCAGGCTAGTTCTTCACAGAACTCTGGGAATTTTTTTTCTTTATATTTCAGTACTAGTCAATTCAGTTACACAAATTAACTTTACTTAAAAAAAACCCTAAAATCCCAGTTATTTACTGAAGGAATAAAGTTACAAGATTCTGTAGTTTAAACTAAATAATTTTTACCATACAAAAACTAATAAAGAAAACACTAAATATTAAATACTTTACCAAATTACTATACTCAATAGATATCCAACTATACTCTAAGACCAAGAATCAATATAAGTTAAACATGAATTAACGACAAAAAAATCCAAAGAACAGCAGATGCTGGAAGTCAGAAACAAAAACCTAAACTGCTGGAGAAATTCCAACATTAACTCTGCTTTCTCTCCACAGATGCTGCCAGAGTTGCTGAGTTTTTGTACGTATTAAAAACAAACTGTTGTGGTTTATACACTACAACTTAAACATTTTATCATGCTGTCTAACTGAGCTTTCACATTTTCTAATAGCGGGGGAGAATCTTTCCTTGGAGGGTAATGGCAGGTTAGCTTGGTATTATCTTGCAGAGCAATATGGTAAGCCTTTTTTAAAAATTGCCTCAGCCTCTAAATAACTTTGGAAATTTGTGTTGAAATTCTTGTTCATTCTCAGCTTGGAGCTGAATGTATCCACACTCTGAATGCACGCATTTCTACTTAATAGTGAAGTGTTCTGGTTCTTTTGTAATCAGAGAGTCTCAATGATTTCTCATCCTTTGTGTTTGAGTTTGAATTGACCTTGCAACTGAGGGTCTAGGCCTGTGGACCTTGTAGTTTTAGCTCACAGGTCACAGTTTATGCACAGCAAGTTGTCAGCCAGTATTGAAATATCCACCCTTGTGTCAAATTTAAAATTTGTTTCTAACTCTCGATCTTTTGAGATGATAGTCCGAAATTTCTACTGGCTATCTTTGTTCTCAGCTAGGGAGGTTAGCTTACTTTGTTGATCTTCATAATTAATTTCTAGACTTTTTCTTTTCTGAATTATTTCCCTTTATCAGGAATGTTTCCATTGATAGGATTTATCCGCTGTTTCTGTGGTGATGTAGACTCTGCTGCTTTGCGGTATGATGACTTGTTGAAAGCATAAATGAGATAATGGGTAGACTGGTTGAGGTAAGTGGGTAAATGAATACGGTTTATGAATTGGTATGTTGGGATGGAGGCAGGAAGTGAGGTAATAGATGACAAGGGTGGTCAGTGGGTGAGATGGTAGGTGGGTAGGGGTTTAGTCAGGTCGTCATGGTGGATTGTGTGCTTGAGTAGCACAGTCAGTTGGGGTTGGGTGATGCTCAGGGGCTGAGGTGTAAGCAGAGACTCAGCTGGATAGTTATTTGGTTGGGGTGCTGCTGGATCTGCTTCGGGGTATTCTAAGTTCATACAGTGTAGTTGGGGATTCAGGGCAAGTAGTCAGATGTTTGTGGGTGTGGGGAGGGGTTCATGGTTGGGGGTTCCCAGGGAGGTCAAGGTGGGTGTCAAGGGCAGTGATGAGAGGTTGGTTGAGAACCTGGGAGTAAGTTGTGTAATTTCCAGGAGTTAGACTGGCTTTTTTCTGTCTAAATAATTAGGTAAATACTGTAGAGCTGTCAAAAGTCTCTGAATTATCTCAGATTCGGAAGCTCTTGCAGAGATTTCCAGGAACTAGTGGATTTGCCCTTTGGAGACTCAGTGCATGCGGAGCTCCACAGGGCCATGGTGCATATCTTGGTGCATATGCCTAATCTCTAGTGATCAGGAAACCATAAGATTGGGCCATCATAACAAAACTGAGAATGATTATGTGCTGTTTTCTCCCTGATGCTCAGTCTGTGCACCACAGATCATTTAGCACACTATAACAATCATGATAAAATTTGCCTCCTCTTTTCAAAATGACAACTTATCAACAGTTCTATATGTAAAACATTTTCAATGTAAATAGCTTAAAGAGTAATATACTTTGGAAAATAGTCATAAAACACAGTTTCCCATTTTATATATGCAATTTGAATTACTTTGTACCAGATGTTTTAACTATATTCCAAGCAATTATATACAAGAAATGTAATCTTACACCTTACAAAACTGATGAAAGGAAATTTAAAACCTAATTAAAATTTAAAATAATTGCTTCATCATGCCTCTGTTATTTAACTGCATTTTGCAGAGGAAAACTATCATAGACTTCTATGAGGTGTGAACACAGTAACATAGATGGTGGTTAGCTGAGCAGGATACTGTAACGTATGTACATAACTTGCAGCTCAGCTATTGAGCTCTTAAAAAGATTTTGTTAAAAATCCTTTCATATTATTGATTTCTATTTAAGATATAGGAATGATCCTAACTGATGTAGTTATAAAGTCCAAAGTGAACTGGGAAAATAAATTAATCCTAAGTTTTCTCTACGGTTGGAAAGTACACTAGTAGCCACTGCCACAGCTGAGTTTATTGGATCTAACATGTATGTGTGGTAATTGTATGTGTGGTTAGACTACAATGCACAGTGTATTCATCAGAAGTAACGTCATGGCATTTAGGTCATGTTGTCAGCTTTGAAATTATTTGCAAAAACAATTAAGTTCATGAACAAAGGTCTAATTTTAGTAGCAGATAAGAGGAGTATGACTAAGTGATAAATGAATCAGGTGATGAGATGTCATGTTGCAGCCTATTACATAATAGCCTGAATGACTGGATTCCTATTAGCTTCTGGAACCTAATGTGTGGAAGACTTTGCTTTACACTGTTGTCTGTGATCTGCAGTTTCAAAGTTCAAGTTCTGTGTCTCTAGTTCAATGCAAGCTGGGCTCACTGGTGTTAGTAACTGGTCACACACCAGCTTCAAATTCACGGCAAACCAGAAACTACATTGTTGCAAATCAAAAGCTTGTGTATGAATGACATTTTTATAGAGTCACATGGAGTAACATAACACAGAAGAGGCCCTTTGGCCCATCAAGTCTGCTCTGACCATTCTACAACAATGCCACTTACCTATCAGCTTTAGATAAGGGGCTGGATATTTTTCCAGTGCACTACTTCCAGTGCTACATTAACCATAAATCATTGATCTCTGAGGTGTATGTTATTTGTTAGCAGAGTGTAGTCAAAGATTTTGTTTGTTTCAATTTAAGTTAATTTCTGTACCCATGTTTCTATGCTGTTGTATTCACAAGAATAAAAAGTTATAAAATTACACTCCATGCAAAAATTAAAATCTCCAGGTCTAACACAATTGTGTAGAGCCAAATCTCGAAAAGACATATCTTAATATAACGTGCATAAATATGGTACAAAGAATTGTCGTTGACTCAGATTTTTCTTGATTATTCCTCAGGTTCCATTTGTAGCTCTTCCTCAATTACCCAGAGAAGTGGACTGTCCCTGCTACCACAAGTTTTTCGGAATAAAGTTCAAGAATCGCTGCTAATGACAATGAATAAAAGGCGAAATATTCAAATCAGGATGATACATGACTTGGGAAATATGTTGACGTGACACTGCTACTTTTCTTCTGCTTGGTCATAAAAGTTGTAGGTGAGAATTACTTTTTAGAAACAGATGACTGAATGTTTCATATTTATGACCTGTCATAACTGGCAGATTAACCCACTTAGGAACAAGAAGAAGAGTAGGCTGCATGGCCAATCTATCACTGCTCAGATAATATGCCTCCCTTTTTGTCCTCTTCGCAACTTACTTCAATAACTGTGTTTGTGTCATCAGAAAATATTATGCACTCATCCAAGTCATTCAGATAAATTGTAAATGGTCAAAGTCCCAGCATCAGTCCTTGTTACACACCACTCGTTACACCTTGCCAAGCAGAAAAAGACCTGAAGTGTCAACTTTTGTGCTCCTCTGATGCTGACTGGCCTGCTGTGTTCCTCCAGCTCCACACCGTGTTATCTCTGACTCCAGCATCGGCAGTTCTTACTATCTCTCATTAATACCTACTTCCTGCTTCCTGTGAGGCAGGAGAAAAAGCAGACCAGTTTCTACCTACATTGCCACAAATGTATAAGAAAGTTATAAAATACATCCAAGGTTTAACTGAATGGGCAAAGATCTGGCAAATGGAGTGTAATGTGGGAAAATGTGAAATTGTCCAATGTGGTGTAAGTATATAAAAAAAACACAATAGCTAATGGTGTCAGATTGCAGAGGTCTATGCTGTAGAGAGTTACATAGAAACATAGAAAATAGTAGCAGTAGGCCATTGGCACTTTGAACCTGCTCCACTATTCATTACAATCCGACTTTATAGCCTGTTCCTGCTTTCCTCCCATATTCTTTAATCCCATTAGCCCCAAGTGCAATATCCAACTCCTTCTTAAAAATCATATAATATTTTGGCCTCGACTGTTTTCTGTGATAGAGAATTCTACAGGCTCACCGTTGTCTGAGTGAAGAGATTTCTCTTCATCTCAGTCCAAAATGGTTTGCACCTTATCCTTAGACTGTGATCCCTGGTTGTGGACTCCCCAGTCATTGGAAATGTCCTTCCTTGAACCCTCTTCCTTGTATTTGAGTCCTCTCGCTACAAAGGCCAACATACCATTTGCCTTCTTCACTGCCTGTTGTGCCTGCAAGCTTACCTTTAGTGACTAGTGCATGAGGACACACAGGCGTCATTGCACATTTCCCTCTCTCTCAGTTTAAAGCCATTTGGATAATAATCTGCCTTCCTGTTTTTGCTACCACAGTGGATAGCCTCATATTTATCCATATAATACTGCATCTGCCATGTATTTGCCTACTCACTCAAATTGTCCAAATCACATTGAAACATCTCTGTTGTAAGGCTATGCAATGTAGAAACAGAAGTAGGTTGTCAACTAATAGAATCTGCTCGCTATCCAATAAGATTATGGCTGACCCAGTAATCCTTGACTATACTGTCCTGTCTTTTTGCCATAACCCTGGGTTTCCTAACTGATTAAAAATCGATCTCAACCTTGAATATATGTAGTGACCCAGCCCCAACTGCACTTTGTGGTAAAGAATTCCACAAATTCAATTCCCTCTGAGAGAAGAAATTCTTCCTCACGTCTGTCTTAAATGTGCAACCCTTTATTCTGAGTTATGCCCCCTGGTTCTGGACTCTCTGACAACGGGAAACAACTTTTCTGCATCTACCTTGTCATCCTCTAAGAATCTTGCATATTGCAATAAATTCTTCTGTACTCCAACGAGTACAGGCCGAATCGACTCAACCTATCCTCATGAACCGATCCCTTAAGACCTGGTGAAGGGCCACTGGACTCAAAATGTTAAACTCTGCTTTCTCTCCACAGATGCTGCCAGACCTGCTGAGTTTCTTCAGAAATTTCTGCTTTTGCTTCAGACCTTCAGCATCCACAGTTCTTTGTTTTATTTTACCTCTAAACCTGGTTATAAGCCCAGTAAACCTTCTCTGGATTGCCTCTGATGCTGGTATATTTTTCCTTAGATAAGGAGTCCAAAACTGTTCAGAGTATATATTGAGGTCTGACAATGCTGAGTAAAATTTTATACTTTTATACTCCATTCCTTTTGAAATGAAGACCAGGCACTGGATCGTGGCGATAGTGATAGAACTGTATTTTACTGTTTTTCACACTGCAAAATACATGTGACAATAAAAGAAATAATTAATTCAAAAATTAATCGTTAATTCATTCATGCTTTCTCTATTACCCACTGAACTTGAATGCTTACTTTTTGTGATTCATGGACGAGGCCTCCAAATTTCTCTGTTCCATAGATTTTTGCTGTCTTTCTTCATTTAAATAATATTGAGCTTCTCTATCCTTCCTGTTTAAGTGCATAGACTCACAATTCTCCACATTATATTCAATCTTCCAATTTTTTGCCGACTCACTTAACCTGTCTATATCTCTCTTGGACTCTTTGTGGTGATGGAATGAATGTTTATGGATATTGTGCCAATCAAGTCGGTTGCTTTGTCTTGGATGGTGTCAAAGTTCACGGGTGTTGATGGCGCTACACTCATCCAGTCAAATGGGGAGTATTCCATCCCATTCCTGTTCTTTACCTTTTAGATGGTGATCAGGCTTTGGGTAGTCAGGAGATGAGTTACTCGCTACAAGATTTCAAGTCTCTGACCTGCTCTATAGGCACTGTATTTATATTGCTGGGGGTCAGTTATCTCAGTAGCTGGATGGCTGTTTTGTGATGCACAGTGATGCCAACAGCACAAGTTCAATTCCCATACCAGCTGAGGTCATCATGAAGGTCCCAACTTCTCGATCTTACCTCACGCCTGAGGTGTGGTGATCCTCAGGTTAAACCATCACTAGTTATCTTTCTCTAATGAGAGATCAGTCTATGGTCCTCTGGGATTATAGTGATAATACTGATTTATATGGCTAGTTCAATTGCTGGTCAATAGTAATCCTCAAGATACTGAAAGTAGGGGATGCAGTGTTGGTAACACCATTGAATGTCAAAGGATGATAATTAAATTCTCCCTTGTTAGAGGTGATCATTGCATGGCAATAATTGTGTGGCACGAATGTTACTTGCTACTTGTCAGTCCAAGGCATGAATATCAATTTGCACTCACCCCCAAGTGCTAGTCCATCAGCCAACTTTGGCAGTGGCCACTAGATGTTAGTAAGTAGGACTTTGTAGGGTCTCGGGATTGTGTTTGCCCTTGTCGTTTCTGGTGCCTTAGTCAATGCCAGATAGTCCATCCAGTTTCATTCCTTTTTCAAACTTTCTGGTTATTGATGTTCATATTTTGTTTAGATCTCATCACTGTAGAGAAGTGCACAGAGAAAACAGGCTTGTTATTCTCACAGTTTGGTGTTTCAAGGCTAGATGGTACTTTTCCACACTCTGTTACTCAGTTTGAAGATAACTAGTGCAGTTTTTGCAATATGCATTTGTTCTAAAATGTAGTCATATTGGACTCGAAATGTTAACTCTGTTGCTGTCTTTACAAATGTTACTTGTTGGGTATCTCTTGCATCTTTTGCTTTTATTTCAAGTCTCTAGCCACCACAATACTTTTCCTATAATTGTAATGTGTGTTGATTTCAGTATTAAGTGACAGACTGTTGATGAGTGAAGCTTATATTTGTGAAGGCATCAACAACTTTTCGCATTACATTGTCAATGTTGATTGATGGCAGTGTGGCAATTGAATAGACAATGACACTTGCCTTCCTGATGCTGATGGTCAAACCAAACTCTTCACAGCTATGACAGAGTCTATCTATTTGTTGCTTCAGATGTTTCTGCGTGTGGAATACTAGTAAAGAATCATAAACATCATGGAACAACTGTCCAATGAACTCTGTTGGCATACTTTTGTTTGGATCTTA
The DNA here is from genome assembly GCF_021869965.1 of Rhincodon typus. Classification (NCBI taxonomy): domain Eukaryota; kingdom Metazoa; phylum Chordata; class Chondrichthyes; order Orectolobiformes; family Rhincodontidae; genus Rhincodon; species Rhincodon typus. Next base: position 63,422,936 of record NC_063334.1, read on the forward strand.
GGTAAGCAAGACTGATCAACTGACCATCAGCACTGACATGCAGGTAGACAATCTCTGCAGATAACTTGCAAGTATATGACAGCACCAAGATGTCTGAAAAGGTAATGACATATGAATAACGGCAATTAAAAGGTAAAGTTGCCATTGTCTCAGACGACTATGGGGCTGCACTGTCACTGGAGAGAGACAACTGGTAGTGGTTTAATCTGAAGGTCACCAAGCCTCATATTATTCATTTGCCAAAGAGTGTCAATGCCAAAACACAGCCCAATTTGACCTCACGGCAGGTCTCAAAGAGTTCTGATGTTTCCCAGTCATAGCAGACTTTACCCATCATGTCCTCACTGAGACAAGCATATTGAGCAGCATTAGGCAGACAATTTTCCCCAGCTTCTTAGATAACAACAATGATCTATCATAAACAGCAAAAAATGAAGCTCATTAATAATAATCAAAAATAAAAGTAGACAACGCACAGCAATAATATTTATAATAGTATTTATTGATTGGGAGGAGAAGGGAAAGCAGTGGAAAATCTACCCTACAATCTCCCATTCATTCAACTGGTTTCCCAACTCCGATTTGGTCTCTGACAAGGTCATAATATTCCACCCTGTATGTTAGATTTTTTTCATGATTTGAGATGCTTGGTGAAGCATGAAGCAATGCTTGGTTATGTTTCTGTTATTAGATGAGTGGCAATAACTTCTAGGATTGTCATTATTCATATGTCAATGCCTTTTCTGACCCCTATAAGTAATGGTGCTGTGGGTTGGGTTGACAGGAGCTTTCTGTCATCTTGTTTTTATGTATGTTATGTCTCTCCACAATTGCACGAGTTCAAACCTTGTCTGTGTTTTTGATTATCGATGTGCTGCAGACAGAAAGATTTAAAATGAAACTCAATCCTACCTGCTGTCTACAGAAGAACTGATAAACCATCCATCTACATCTTTAAATGACTTTGACTTTGAAACTGGAAAGGCCACCCAGCCTAGTCTGGATCTACCCAGGCCATCAACCTTTGAGAACTGTATTACTTTAGACTTTATCAGATTTTAAAAGATTCTTTAATCTTTCTACCTACTTTGTAATCTATTTTTATATGTATGAACCTGAGTGCACTTGACAGACAAAGTTGGAACATTTTTGTTAAATTTGACTGAGTTAAGTACACTTAATACTCTTGTCTTTCTGAAAATCTCAAGGAAACCTGTCTGTGTTTCCTTCATTTACAGCATGGAAACAGGCACTTATTGAATTGGCAAGCACATCTTTTTCAAAACAAAAAGCTACTGCAGTCATATGAGGAGTGAGCAAAGAGGAGAGTTATTCTACCCCATCTCACCTGACTGAAGCCATGTCATTCTGCCATCTCTCCAGCTCAGTTTTGTTTTTAACAAAAAAAACTATTGTCTATTTTCTTTGCTCTTACCTGTTTATGTTCATGTTTCACCTACTCTGTAACCACCACTCCTTGATACACCTGCTCCACTATATCCACAGTCTTTGCCTTCTCTTCTATCCCCACAATGGGCAGGATTTTCCAATTCTGTGGAAGGTGATTTAAAGTAGAACTTGGGTGAAATTCAGATAATTTGGCATTAGGTCAATGGTCAGTCACCTTCACGGCCCTGGGACAACTGATTGGGGACCTGCCAGGATCTTCCATCAGTGTGCAGCCGTACCCCTGCCTGAGGTCCCTGGCCTGAATCTGGGTTTCCATAAGACCTTCTGATCTCAACCATAGCCCTCACTGGAGCAGCATACATCAGTGGGTCAAAGTGGCGATCAGCAGCTGTCCTGTGAAGGAGCTTCCCTGCCACTTTGTTGGTCTGACAGCCAGGGGCAGAGTTTATTGGTAACAATGTTCAACCTCTTCAGTGGGTGCCTCAAGGAGGAGGGGCCTTTGATTGGATCTGCAGCTTCAGGAATGTGCCTGCCATCCTTAATTCTGCTTTAGGCAGAAGATTAGTAGGGGCCCTCTCCTGGAAGATTGCATCGACAGACACTTTGCCAGAAGCAGGCTTGGTATATGGAAATGGTTCTGGCACTTGATTATTTTGAAAGGGATAAAATTCCACCTCACTAGTGTCACATTCCTGGCCTCTTCCACCAAACATTTCTATATCAGTCTTGTTTAGTGCCATTGTCATCTGCTCTGCACTTCTTACTGAGACATTACACAGGCTTGTTCCTCAGCCCATGCTGATAGTGCAGTCTTTTGAATAATTCAACAAAAAGTCTTGTGCCACTATATCAACACATCCATTCCTTTTGATAACCCCATTGTTATATGTCAAAAAATTCTGTTGCAGTGCATTGGAAGCTGTTCCTGTCTGATCCTGCTCATAAATCCCATTCCAGAGCCTAGGCCAGTATGATTCTATTGGTTAAGAATAGGCTTTGCTGCTCACAACTTGACCATTCTTCAAGACTTGTTGAAGTTACATTTTCTTTCCGAATTTCTGCTCTGGCATGCCATAACAATATAATAGTCATAGAAACATGTAGAAAACATAGAAGGGTAGCACAGTGGTTAGCACTGCTGCCTCACACTGCCAGGGGCCTGGGTTAGGGTTAGAGTTAAGCTTAGTGTTAGGGCCAGGGACCTGGGTTCGATTCTAGCCTTGGATGACTGTCTATGTAGGGTTCTTCCCATGTCTGTCTGGGTTTCCGCTGGGTGCTCCAGTTTCCTCCCATAGTTCAAAGATGTGCAGGTTAGGTGGGTTGGCAATACTAAATTTCCCCATAGTGTCTCGGGGCATGGTGGTTCAGTGGTTAGCACTGCTGCCTCACACCGCCAGGGCCCCGGGTTTGATTCCACCCTTGGGTGACTATCTGTGTGGAGTTTGCACATTCTCCCCGTGTCTGTGTGGGTTTCCTTTGGCTGCTCTGGTTTCCTCCCACAGTCCAAAGCTGTGCAGGTTAGGTGGATTGGATATGCTAAATTGCCCTTATATGATCTAGATGTACAATCTCGGTGGATTAGCATGGTAAATGCAAGTTTATAGGGATAGGGTACAGGTCTGGGTGGGTTCAGAGGGTTAGTGCCGATTCAATGGGCTGAATGGGATTTTTCCACACTGTAGGGATTCAGTGAAAGTAAGTGCGGGATTAGACCATTTGCAGCCTGCTTTGCTGTTCAATATGATCATGGATGATCGTACAACTCAGTAGTCTGGTCCCATTTACTTTCCACACCATTTGATTTCTTTAGCTCTTGGAACTATACATAACTCCTGTTGAAAACATTCAATGTTTTTGCCTCAACTGCTTTCTGCATCTGAGAATCCCAAAGGTTCACCACTTTCTGGGTGAAGGAATGTCTCTTCATGTCAGCCATAAATGGCCCACCCCATATCCTTAGACTGTGGCCCCTGCTCTGGACCTGAATGACCACTAAAACTCAAATTACTTAAGACAGGCAGAAATCAGTAGGTACATTCCAATGGGGGATTGAAACACTATACGGACAGTGAAGAAATACAAGTATTGCAAGGTTTCCACAAGTGATGTTTGGCAGGTAGCATTCACAACATAAGATTTCTCCTACCGTGGCAAGTTTGTGGAGTGTAATAAGCTAGTAGAACAGTGGTGTCTGTGTAAACGACATAGGACACCATAGTTCACAGGATATCTGCATTATGATGAGGACAGTTGACAGAGAAGTGACAGTGAAGGACTTGATATATATTAACAGCTGATAAAAAGTGTTGGGTGAAGATTTCAGAGACAGAGATAAGAGTCAGTGAAGGATACCTGCCCATCTGAGCAATTCTGCTGGAGATCTTTTAGCAGTGAATATTGATAATAGAGCCAGACTTATTCTTTCGGTTCATTCCTCACACCTACACCCCTTTCACTCTTGAGTTTGAGCTTTCTGCTCATTTCCAACACAACATCAGCTAGAATTATAGTAACAGAGAGAATGAGAAGAAAAGGTTTGTGTGGTATAGCTGACGAGACATAGAGACAGATGAGAGGCAACAATATAAGGAGAGATAACAAGGTATGGAGCTGGATGAACACAGCAGGCCAGGCAGCATCAGAAGAGCAGGAAAGCTGATGTTTCGGGTTGGGACCCTTCTTCAGAAATGGGGGAGGGGAAGGGGGGTCTGAAATAAATAGAGAGGGAGGAGGCGGTGATAGAAGGTAGATAGTGGAGCAGACAGGTGGAGAGAAGACGGACAGGTCAAGGAGGCGGGGATGAAGCTAGTAAAGGTGAGTCTAGATAGGGAGTTGGGATAGGGGTTGGTCAGTGAGGAGCGAGGGGCGGGTAGGTGGGAGGGAAGATGGACAGGTCAAGGAGGCGGGACGAGAGGAGGGGCTGGCCTAGGGATGAGGTCGGAGAGGGGAGATTTTGAAGCTTGTGAAGTCCACATTGAGACCATTGGGTTTTGTAGGGTTTCCAGGCGGAATATGAGGTGCTGTTCCTCCAGTTTTTGGGTGGCATCGTTGTGACACCGGAGGAGGCCCAGGATGGACATGTCGTCCAAAGAGTGGGAAGGGGAGTTGAAGTGGTTCACGACTGGGAGGTGTTGTCGTTTGTCATGAACCGAGCGTAGGTGCTCCACAAAGCGGTCTCCAAGCCTCCGCTTGGTCTCCCCGATGTAGAGGAGGCCACATTGGGAACAGCGGACACAATATACCACATTAGCGGATGTGCAGGTGAACATCTGTTTAATGTGGAAGATTTTCTTGGGGCCTGGGATGGGGCTGAGGGGGTAGGTGTAGGGGCAGGTGTAGCACCTCCTGCGGTTGCAGGGAAAGGTGTAGGAGGTGGTGGGGCTAGTGGGGAGTGTGAAGTGGACGAGCCTCCCCCTCTCTCTATTTATCTTCCCCCTCTCTCTATTTATTTCAGAGCCCCCTTCCCTTCCCCCATTTCTGAAGAAGGGTCCAGACCTGAAACATCAGCTTTCCTGCTCCTCTGATGCTGCCTGGCCTGCTGTATTCATCCAGCTCCACATCTTGTTACCTCAGACTCCAGCATCGGCAGTTCCTATTATCTCCAATACGAGGAGAGATTCGTGTAAAGGTGAGAATAAAGAGGGCAATGGATGACAAATCAAACACAGAGATGCTAAAGAAAATCTGTGAGAAGTATAAGGTAGGAGTAAGGGCAAAAATATCTTCTAATCACGGTACAAAAAAATCCTAATTTCTTACGCAAAAGCAATACACAACAGACGCTGCAAGTCTAAAATGAAACCAGAAAATGTTGAAGACACAGTATCATTTGTATAGAGACATCAGAAATCTCCAGAGATGCTTCCAGACCTGCTACTTCTAACGTTGCATGGTTTCATTTCAACTTTCTAATCTTGCCTGAGGTTGATTGATAATGTACCTGTATTCCCAATAACATGTACCCTCCCACCGATGCCCCCATCCCTGAACTAATCTGCTGTCATTTAAATTGTCCAGTTCTGTGAGGGATTTTAAACCTTCAGATAGTGTCCTGCTTTCAGGTCTGAGTCAAGGTTTATCACTTAGCCCGCGGTCCAGAAGGATACATTAAAGAAAAAAGTCCAATCGAAGATTTGTTCCCTGTGATGGGCACAGTCTCAGAAACATGTCACAGCGCCACTGTCAATTCAAGTTTCAATTGAACACATAAAGGAAGTCAATATTGAAATGCTCAGCAATTGGCAACATTATTCTTTTACAATCGTTGAACGGCGTATGTGCCTAGTACAGGAAGAAACTCCTCGGCTTGCAGTAGTGTATTCCCTCGGCATGTTGCTGGGGTCATATTCCACCAGAGTGTCACAGTGCGGCAGCATCGGCGGGAGCCCAACACTGCCCAAGGCTGGTGTCAGATCCACTCAAAACCCCAGAGTGTGTGTGCAGCGGCTACAAAAAGTGTTGTAGCGATATTGCCACGAGACGCCGGGGAGGGACACTTTGAGTTCAAACAAAGGGGAAGCATTTCTTTTTATCGCCAAGCTAGTGAAACAAGGTGATCATGGTCAATGCAAATAAAACCAAGAAAACTAATCGTGAAGACTTGGAAAAGAGTGAGTATTCTGTGCGCTGTTTAGACTCTTTGCTCCCACGCCAAGTTGGGCAGCAATCAATGAATGTGCTGTGTCAATTGTTTAATTCAATCTTTGGGACAGCAAGCTTTCTGAACAGGGGAATCTCTGTGATGTTACTAGTTCTCATTATTTAAAATCGAGAAGGGTGTTGGGAGGAGAAGAATAGTTTAACTTGTGGTTCTAGTTAGCAAAACTTCAACCCATGGGTTTAAAGGGGCCACAGCAGTGTGGATACCAAGGAACATATAAGGTTTGTTTTTAGAAGAGAAGAAAGCAAAGAGTAGTGATGTTTCTCAGACTTGGTGGGAGGGCATATATTGTGGTATTTTGCAGGGAACGTGGCATTTGGAGAGCATTTTGATACACACTTCAACATTTGCAGATGGCAGAAAACTCTGATATGTCGTGAACAATGAGAATGGTAGGAGGTTTCAGGTGGAGGAGGAGTAGTAAAGTGGGGAGACTTCAGTTGATGGCATTTAACAATGTGAGGTGATGCATTTTAATCAAAAAATGCGAAGAGCCAATAGAAGCTAAATGACATTGTGTTAAAGAAGGCTGCAGAAGTGAAGAAACCTGCAGCATATGTGCACAAAATGTTGAAGGTGACAGGACAAGGTGAGAAGGTGGAAGGTGTATGTTTGGATAAGTTTGAATACTTATATTTATAATTGAGATGCAGGTTGAAGTTTATCTCGTCCTATAGTGACAGGCTGGGAGCGAGGAGTTGCTGTTAACGTGCTGGGGGAAGCCATCAGAAGAAATGCCTGTTGCCATGACATATTACCAATGGCGGGAGTCTCTGTGCATGATTGCTCTGTAGGCACAAAGTCAGGTCAATTAATTGACCAGTTAAGGGTCACTTTACCCCACCACTGAATGACCTCCCACAACCAATCTGTCAGAAATAGCTACTTCCACATGTCAGTGTTACAATGTGAGTACCCCATCCCATACATACCCTGATTATTGGGATCTGCCTGCCTGACCTGACTGATTAAAATGAACATATCTAACACAGGAGGACAGCTCAACATTGAGGCACCATCTCTTTCAATTACAATCACGAGGGACATGGTACCACATTCCACACAGGAGGTGAGTAAAAGAAATTAGAGTGCATGAAATTTGGGATATAACACAAATATGGATTGAAAATTGGTTAATTGAAAGCAGAAAGTCAAACTATATGGATCATTCTTAGGATGGCAGGTTGTTGCTAGTGGGGTGCTGTCAGGCCTAGATCCACAACCATTCACAATTTGTTCAGTTGACTTTGATATGGGAACCAATTGTAATTTTTTTCAGAGATAG
>NC_063334.1:63430690-63442126 GCF_021869965.1 Rhincodon typus
GTTATCTCAGATTTTCCAGCATCTGCAGTTCCTACTATCACTGTAATTTTTTTCAGATTTGTCGGTGACCAACCCTAGTCCTATCGCAGGCTTTAAGAGGATTTTGACATGCTAAGTGAATGGGCTAGAACATGGCAGATAGAATACAATGTAAATTAGTGTCAAAGTAAATTACTTTGGTACAAAGGCAGAATATTTCTTAAATAGTGAAAGCTCGGTAAGGGCATGTGTGTAAATGTGTCCTTGTCTGTGAGCCATGAAAGGCTAGCATGTTCTAGCATGTTCAGCAATCAATTCCCAAGATAAGCAATATGTTGGGCTTTGAAGTAAAGGTATATTTTAGAGCCTTGGTGTAACTGCACCTGGGTTATTGTGTCCAACTTTGGTGCCCTTATCTAGGAAGGATGTACTTGCCATGGAAAGGGTACAATTAAGGTTACTCAGATTAATCCTTGGGATGGTAAGATTGTTTATGCGGTGTGATTGAGGAAATTTTGTCTGTGTTCTCTAGAATTTTGAAGAATGAGAGGTGCTCTCATTGAAGCTTACAATAGAGTGCATGACAAGCTGGATATCAATAGGATATTTGAATTCAATAAAAATCTGGAATTAAAAATGTAATGATGATTATAAAGCCATTGATTGTCATTTAAAACCCTTCTGGTTCAAAAATGTCCTTTAATGGATGAAATATGGCCTGGTCCAAATCTGACTCCAGACCCAATGTGGTTGATTCTCTTTCAGACCTCTGGTGCAATTTAGCATGGACAACAAATGCTGGCTCAGTCAGTGATGGCCTCAGTTCATGAATGAATTACAAATAAAAGAAGGGATAAAGGACTTCCTTTGTGTGGATTTTCCATAGAGCAGAGAAAGTTGAAAAGAAGTTTAATAGAGACGGTCAAAAACATGAATAGTTTTGATAGTATAAATGAGGAGCAAATGCTTCCAGTGGAAGAAGGCTTAGTAGTAAAATATAGTCTATGGTAAAGATAAGTGAGTTCATCATTCTAATCCAAATGTTTAAATTATGAATAGTTTCAGTGATGGATAGCACAATCTATTAATGGCTTAAATGGATCTGTTGATAGATGAATCAATTGTTCACCAAAATTTATGTCTCCTCCATTTAAAGAAATGTAGGTGAGAGACAGAATGGCCCCTAACCTCCTTCTATTCACATGTTTCCGATATGTAGATAATGTATTTGCTATATTTCAATCTTCAGCTGCTTGGAAGTATTTCCTCACAAAACCCATAATCCCTCAATCAAAATAACTGCTGAAATGGAGAAGCCTCACAAGCTCCCTTTCATTGATGTGCTGGGTGAAGTATCTGTGAATGGGTTCTTTACTATTGTCTCCTGCAAGTCTACCTTCACTGGTTGCATTGGGATTCCTATAGTACCATGCACTATAAGATTACCATTATCAGACATTTTATGAATAGAATAAGTGGGATATTGTGGCACAGTGGCAGTTTCCTTATGTCTGGGCCAGAGTGCTTGGGGTCAAGTCCCATCTGCTCTAGAGGTGTGTCATAACATATCTGAACAGGTTGATTAAAAATATTTATCAATACAATCTGAGCCATTTTCTCATGATGCAAGCTTTGTCTAAAATAGTGCACTAAATTATGCTACAGGACAATGATTACTATGATCTGATCATAACTCATTGTATATACAGCATACTCATGAATATGCATAAGGCAGATAATTTTGGTAAGTGCCCAAATGCCTCATAGACAGAGTAGAGTGACCTTATAACCAATGAATGAAATCTAAGCTCTGTAGTCTTGTGACATCAATGTGAATGATAGTAGACAACTAAACAACTAACTGGAGTGAGAGCTGCACAAAATGAAACCCTCCATGAAACTAGCTGAAATTGATACTTTGCCAATTTCCAGTAAAAATTCTATTTTCTGACAACAGTGTTCAGCATTATTCACAACTCCTCAAATACAAAAGTATCCTATGTCCACATGCAGCAAGACCTGCACAGCTTCCAGGCTTTGGCTAATAAATGGTGAGTAGCATTCATATCACACAAGTGACTGGCAATGGACATCTCCAACAAGAGAGAATCTAACCATCACCTTTGCTGCTTAATGATATTGCTATTGGTGAATCTCCCACCATCTTCATCCTGGGGTTACCATTGATCATAAACTGAAATGGAGCAGCCTGACCTGGCTACAGAAGCAAGTCAGAGGCTACGAACTTTACAGCATGTAACTCATTTCCTGTCTCCCTAATCCATGTCTGCTATCTACAAGGTGCAAAACAAGCATGTGATGGTATACCGTTGACATCATTGACAACATTCAGGCCAAAGCAGACTACTTATTTGGCACTCTTCACCAATGATACACATTGTCTGCAGTGTGTGCTCTCTAAAGGACAATTGAATAATGCTGCTTCAAAAACATATTCCAAATGGAACTCTATTGCCTAAAAGGACAAGGGCAGTAGATGCATGGGAATATCACCACTCGCAAGTTTCCTTCCAAGACACATATCGTCATGACTTGGGAAAATTGTCACTGATCCCTCACTGCCATTACGTTTGGAGATTTGAAGAACACTCACATTGGTCTTAAAATATTAATTCTGTTTCTCTCCATAGATGCTTCCAGACCTGTTGACATTCTCCAGCTGTTACTGCTTTGTTTGTACTTATTGTCAGGGAGAATTCTCCAATGTGATTGGTTACTTATGTTATTTGATTAAACCACTCTTGCTGAACATCTGGAAATACCCAGATGCATGTTAATGTTGGGAAAGAATAAATCAAAATCATAGAGGTTGCTACATTTTTGTAAACAGCTGTCTTTGAGGTGAGTACCATCAGCGAGCCAGGCCAGGTAATTCAGACTGGGAACATTTTGCTTCTGGGTATGTTATATGCAAACATTTCCCATGCTTAACACGAGGAGCAGCCATCCTTTCATACTGGTAGCAGCAATAACATACAACACAGCTACATCTTGCTTAATTGGCAATCAAGTTCCACGGATTAGAAATCAATGAAATACAGTTAATGACTTCCAGGATGCTCTTGTGCTGCAGTGGTAATGTCCCTACCTCTGGATCAGGAGGCTTAGATTCAAATCCCAACTGCTTCAGAGGTGTGTTATATCATCCCTGCGCAGGTTCATTAGAAAATATCTACTTCAACATCATTTAGTTACAAACTTTATGAAGAGAATTGTCAGCACTATTATTTCACAGAAATTCATAGAATTCCTACAGTGTGGAAGCAGGCCATTTGGGCCATCGAGTCCACACCGACTCTCTGAAAAGCATCCCACCCAGACCCAACAGTTTCCTTATCCCTGTGGCCCTGCATTTTCCATGGCTAATCCACCTAGCCTGTTCATCCCTGGATACAATGGGCAATTTAGCATGGCTAATCCATCTAACCTGCACATCCTTGGACTGTGGGAAGAAACCAGAGCACCTGAGGAAATCCATGCTGCCACAGGGAGAATGTACAAACTCCACACAGACATTCGCCTGTCAGTGGAGCCAAACCTGGATCCCTGGCGCTGTGAGGCAGCAGTGCTAACCACCAAGCCACTGTACTGCCCCAAGCTGAAGGTCATGTTAGGTATTGTATGTTTTATCCTGACAATGGATTTTGTGCTGCCAACATGCTTGAGGGACTTTCCTTTTATTTGTGTGCTACTATTTACCATGTATAGATGGTGTATTACCTCTGCACCTTGACAGGTTAACTGATATGGTGACCAGTTTACGTGCTGTGCCTCTTGTTCTGTCTTATGGGGTTACACGGTGGCTCAGTGGTTAGCAGGGAATCCAGGATTGTGGAATTGATTCCACCCTTGGCCGACTATCTGTGTGGACTTTGCACATTCACCCTGTGTCTGCGTGGGTTTTCTCCAGGTGGTCTGGTTTCCTCCCACAGTCCAAGGATGTGCAGGTTAGGTGGATTGACCATGCTAAGTTGTTCATAGTATCCAGGGATGTGCAAACTAGGAGAATCAGCCATGGGAAATGCAGGGTTACAGGGATAGGATATGGAGGTGGATCTGCGTGGGATGCTCTTCAGGGTGTTGGTGAGGACTCGATTGGCTGAATGGCCTGTTTTCACACTGTAGGGATTCTATGTTTCTATGAGTGACGCTTGCCTTGGATGCTACTGGCCTGCTTCCTCTCCATCCTCAATCTGGAGACAAGCTAGTTTATTGCTCAAGGTCTCAGTTATGAGCTAAATGCTGCCAAATGGGACTACATTAATTTAGGATATCTGGTCGGCATGGCCAAGTTGGACTGAAGGGTTTCCATACTGTACATCTCTATGACTCTAATATGTTGTGAACTGGCAATGGCTGAATATTTTGGGAAGGCAAAGTCATACACCAAAAGGAATTGTCTTTGTGCGTCATCTAAGGAAATATACAAAATTTCAACAGCCTCAGAAATTGAAAGATACCTGGTTCAATAAGGCGCAGGAAACAGGATTGTCAAATTTGTATACAGTATTAACAAACTCATCTCCAAGAAGTGTTGAGGGTTCCAACATCAACAGCCCTGTGCTCTACTCACAATTTTTGGCGTATCAGAATGGAGCTGTACAAAGGATACAAAGTAGCACAAATTCTGTGAAGCTAAGGAGACTCACCCACCTCATCCCCTACCTTTCTTCACCTTGGCTTGCCCTTAACATTTTCTATTTGAATGAAACTAATGCTATGAAGAATGGGGAGAGCTTCTTGCAACCATACAGTCATTCCAGCACAAGATATAGTCCTATAGCTGAACTGGTATTCTGAAAGACATCCCAGAATTTCCATGATAGCAAGGTGTAGAGCTGGATGAACACAGCAGGCCAAGCAGCATCAGAGGAGCAGGAAAGCTGATGTTTCGGGCCTAGACCCTTCTTCAGAAATGGGGGAGGGGAAGGGGATTCTGAAATGAATAGGGAGAGAGGGGGAGACAGATAGAAGATGGATAAAGTAGAAGATAGGTGAAGAGGAGACAGACAGGTCAAAGAAGTAGGGGTGGAGCCAGTAAAGGTGAGTGTAGGTGGGGAGTTAGGAAGGGGATAGGTCAGTCCAGGGAGGGCGGACAGGTCAAGGGGGCAGGATGAGGCTAGTAGGTAGGAGATGGGGGTGGGGCTTGAGGTGGGAAGAGGGGATAGGTAGGAGGAAGGACAGGTTAGGGAGACGGGGACGAGCTGGGCTGGTTTTGGGATGCGGTAGGGGGAGGGGAGATTTTGAAACTTGTGAAGTCCACATTGATACCATTGGCTGCAGGGTTCCCAAGCGAAATATGAGTTGCTGTTCCTGCAACCTTCAAGTGGCATCGTTGTGGCACTGCAGGAGGCCCAGGATGGACATGTTGTCTAAGGAATGGGAAGAGGAGTTGAAATGGTTCGTGACTGGGAGGTGCAGTTGTTTGTTGCGAACCCCAAGCGGTCCCCAAGCCTCCGCTTGGTGTCCCCGATGTAGAGGAGGCCACATCTGGAACAGCGGATATAGTATACCACATTAGCAGATGTGCAGGTGAACATCTGCTTGATGTGGAAGGTCTTCTTGGGGCCTGGGATGGGAGTGACGGGGGAGGTGTAGGGGCAGGTGTAGCACTTCCTGCGGTTGCAGGGAAAAGTGCTGGGTGTGGTGGGGCTGGAGGGGAGTGTGGAGTAGTCATGGGAGTCACGGAGAGAGTGGTCCGTCCGGAAAGCAGATAAGGGTGGGGAAGGAAAAATGTCTTTGGTGGTGGGGTTGGATTGCAGATGGCGGAAGTGTCGGAGGATGATGTGTTGGATCCGGAAGTTGGTGGGATGGTATGTGAGGACGAGGGGGATTCTGTTTTGGATGTTATTGCGGGGAGGGGGTGTGAGGAATGTGTTAGGGGAAATGTGGGAGACACGGTTGAGGGCGTTTTCGACCACTGACGGGGAGATGTTGCGGTCCTTGAAAAATGAGGACACCTTCTGCAGTTGCACTGGTGCCACAAAGAAATGCAATTTCCAGACGTGTAGTTTTAAAAGTTCAGTTATGTCTTCCTTTGCTGTTTATATGGTTGCAATATAGTGAAAATTTATTAAGAATGAAGCAAAATCCTAGTTACTTTATTGTTTTGCATAATGATCAAAGTGATAAATCGAATAATCATCACGGAGTAATGTCAAATTTTCTCTCGCAGTTGAAATTCAGATAGATGCTGATGAAATGACTGACACAGCAGAAGAAGAAGATGACGATAATGGTAAGATAAACAGAATTCATTTTAAAAATTGTCAGAAGCTCATCAATAATAGCCCTATAAATGCTAACCCTGTTATTATTATATTTAACATCCACGTTCTAAGTCAATTTCAAGCATTGAAACAGCGAATTCTGCTGGTCTAATGTAGTAAGATATCAGCCTTGGCTCAGTGTTTGTGCTTTTTACCTTCTCAGTTAGAAGGTTGTAGTTTCAATCCACAGTCATCAAACATGATTCTAGGTTGGTATGTTTCTTCTCTGGTTCCAGAGTCAAAGATGACACAAAGGGACAGCAGGACATTCATCTTGGGGAGGGTGAACAGCCAGAGGTTGTGGTCCACATTAGTATCAGTGACTGAGGTAGGATGGGGATATTGTCCTGCAATCAGAATTAAGGGAGTTGGGTAGAAAGTTAGAAGACAGGACCCCAAAGATTATGAGACAACAAGGTGCAGGGCTGGATGAACACAGCAGGCCAAGCAGCATCATAGGAGCAGAGAGGCTGACGTTTCCGGCCTAGACCCTTCATCAGAAAAGGGGGAGGGGAAGGGGGTTCTGAAATAAATAGGGAGAGAGTAGGAGGCGGATAGAAGAGGGATAGAGGAGAGGATAGGTGGAGAGGAAACAAACAGGTCGAAGAGGCGGGGATGGAGCCAGGAAAGGTGAGTGTAGGTAGGGAGTTAGGAAGGGGATAGGTCAGTCCAGGGAGGACGGACAGGTCAAGGGGGCGGGATGAGGTTGGTCGGTAGGAGATGGAGGTGCGGCTTGAGGTGGGAGGAGGGGATAGGTGGGAGGAAGAACAGGTTAGGGAGGCAGGGACGAGCTGGACTGGTTTTGGGATGCGGTAGGGGGAGGGGAGATTTTGAAACTTGTGAAATCCACATTGATACCATTGGGCTGCAGGGTTCCCAAGCGGAATATGAGTTGCTGTTCCTGCAACCTTCGGGTGGCATCGTTGTGGCACTGCAGGAGGCCCAGGATGGACATGTCGTCTGAGGAATGGGAGGGGGAGTTGAAATGGTTCGCGACTGGGAGGTGCAGTTGTTTATTGCGAACCGAGCATAGCTGTTCTGCAAAGCGGTCCCCGAGTCTCCGCTTGGTTTCCCCGATGTAGAGGAAGCCACACCGGGTACAGCGGATGCAGTATACCACATTGGCAGATGTGCAGGTGAACATTTGCTTGATGTGGAAAGTCTTCTTGGGGCCTGGGATGGGGATGAGGGAGGAGGTATGGGGGCAGGTGTAGCACTTCCTGCGGTTGCAGGGAAAAGTGCCAGGTGTGGTGGAGCTGGAGGGGAGTGTGGAGCGGACAAGGGAGTCACGGAGAGAGTTGTCCCTCCGGAAAGCAGATAAGGGTGGGGAGGGAAAGATGTCTTTGGTGGTGGGGTCGGATTGCAGATGGCGGAAGTGTCGGAGGATGATGCGTTGGATCCGGAGGTTGGTGGGGTGGTACGTGAGGACGAGGGGGATTCTTTTTTGGTTCTTATTGCGTGGACGGGGTGTGAGGGATGAGGTGCGGGAGATGTGGGAGACACGGTTGAGGGCGTTCTTGACCACCGAGGAGGGGAAGAAGCCTCTCTGCTCCTATGATGCTGCTTGGCCTGCTGTGTTCATCCAGCCCTGCACCTTGTTGTCTCGGATTCTCCAGCATCTGCAGTTCCTACTATCTCTGATTCAATTTTAACCCCAAAGATTATTCCCAATGCCACCTACAGGTAAGTACAGAAATGGGAGGATAAGGCAAATGAATGTGTGGCTGGAAAGATGTTGCAGGCGGGAGGGTTTTAGATTCCTGGGTCACTGGGGCAGGGTCCGGGGATGATGGGACCTGTACAACTCAAACATGTTTCACCTAAACAGAGCTGGGACTGAGTTCCTTGTGGTTGTTGAGAGGACTTTAAAGTAACTTGGCAGAGGTGTGGGAACCGAGATAGAATATTGGAGAACTGTTACCATGTTGTACTAAATACTTGCAGAGATGGATGGGAAGTCTGAACAGAGCAGATAAGGAGAAACTGTTCCTACTCCCAAGGATTGAGAATGAGAGGGCATGGGTTTTAAGTAATTTGCAATCGTAGCAAGTTTGACGTGAGAAAATTTTTCTTCACACAATGACTGGTTTGGGTGGAATGCATTGCCTGGAGTTGCTTCTTTTCTCTCTCTCTCTGGGCTCCCTCTCCACCTATCTGCTCACTCCTTTCTCCCCACCTCCTGTCATCAGCATAAATGCCACCTTTTCCTAGCTATTAGCTCTGAAGAAGTCACTAGACTTGACACATGAATGCTGTTTTCTCTTCATAGATGCTGCCAAACATGCAGAGTTTCTCCAGCAATTTCTGTTTTTGCTTGTTTCAGATCTCCAGAATCTGCAATTACAGTCATAGAGTCATATGGCATGGATATAGGCCCTTAGGCCCAACTTGTCTGTGCTGACCCGGTTTCCTAAACTGAACTAGCCCCATTTGCCGGCATTTGGCCCATATCCCTCTAAACCTTTCCTATCCATGTACCTGTCCAAATGTCTTTAGATGTAATTGTATTCCCTTTTTAAGGTACTCCTGTAGTTTGATCTTTATCGGCCAATTATGCACCCCTTTTATAATCTCCTCCATTTCTGAAAATGTCAACTCATATTGAAGTCGGGTTCTGTTTGGGCACCTTGCCAAGGAACTTTATACTTTTGGTAGGCCTAGACACCTAACTCCGGACAAGAGAGAAAAACCTGAGATAACAAGGTGTAGAGCTGGATGAACACAGCAGGCCAAGCAGCATCAGAGGAGCAGGAAAGCTGACGTTTTGGGTCTGGACCCTTCTTCAGAACAACCTGTTGTTGTCCTCACCTCTACGTGGTCATAAGTTCTAGCAGGTAAATATGGATTGCAAACAGAGGAGGGAATACTGGTTGATTTTTCGCTCATAATTCTGGGGAATTGAGTTCAATTATATCATCTAAGGTGGGGGACTTCAACACTTGGGTGCTATATTTTTAAGGTGAAAGGAGAAAGATTTAAAAAGGACATAAGGGGCAACTTTTTTACACAATGAGTGATTAGTGTGTAGAGTGAACTGCCAGAGGAAGTGGTAGATGCAGATACAGTTACAACATTTAAAAGACATTTGGATAATTACATGAATAGGAAAGGTTTGGAGGAATATTGGCCAAATACAGGCAGTGGGACTAGTTTATTTTGGGGCCACAGTCAGTGTAGACTAATTGGACCAAAGGGTCTGTTTCCATGCTGTATGATTCTGAGACTCTATCTATCCTGCTGCCTTGAATGAAATTGGTTATCAAAGCACAGGGGAGGGTAGGGGGATGGGAATCAGACTTAAACTTTTCTTGCTGTTCTGCCATTTCAGTCATTGGAGTGGACTGAAATTGAAATGTTTCTTTCTTTTTTCTGTAATTTTTCTATTAATGCAGAGGAAGAAGATATAAAGCAACCAGCGAAGATCAGAAAGAAACAAAATACTAGAAAACCATCTAAACCATCTGATGATGATGAGGATAATTCAGAAGATACAAAACTCAAAGAGAGAAACAACAGGAGGAGACTTCCAGTCCAGAATGGGATAAGAAAGAACAAGAACGATAAAGATGATGAAAGTGATGAAGAAGAAAGCAGAGATTCAGCTAAAAATTCAAGGACAAAAGCAAGAAACAAGAAGAATGGTAAAGGAGAGGAAAGTGATGATAATAGTGAATTAGAAGGAGAAAATAAGAAAACAAGAAAGAACCCAGTGCATAACAATAATAGAAATAATAGAAACAATGCTAACAAAAAGCAGAAAGATGAAGATAATAAAAAGGTGAAACAAGCAAACAGTAGAGGCAACAGAAAGGGTGAAAAAGACAATGGGAAAGACAAGAAGAAGAAAGGCAAATCCTCCAGGTATTTGGTTTCTCTTTACTGTGCATGAACATTACACATGAATTATAATAGGTATTACATTAGCGCATAAAGAATCACTTGAATATAAAACAAAGAGATAAATGCTAGCTGCGTATAATGTAGTTGTTAAGCCATAGGGCTATGTGTGGTTTTCTTGTCTGTACTTCAGAGGGTCAGTATAGACTCAATGGACTGAATGGCCTGCTTCCACACTGTAGGGATTCTATGATTCTGACTGTCTTCTATACATCCACATGCCCCTTTGGGGTCTGAAACTGTTTTTACTTAGCACAATACTGAAAGAAAGGAATAAAAGTTTAAGGCATATTAAATAAAACCAGAGAACATTTCAAATACAATTAAGGCCTGTCTGAAAGTTTTGGGTGTAATTTTACATTAACACTTTGTAATCTGATTCAGGATCACGAGTCCATTTTCTCTTTACAAATGCATCTGAAGAACTGCAAGTTTCCATTATTTTCTATTTTTGTTACAGATGTCTAGCATATGGTGCATATGTTCAATCAGTGAATCTAAACTTTCATGTTTGTAGCACGCTTTGTTTGGGTGAATTGGGCAATATTCCAAAGCATTTTTGAATCAAGATAGACCCCCAGAGTGGAACTATTTGATGTGGTATGAGTAGAAAAATCTTATTTAAATAGCTTAACAATGGAATATTCAGTATTTCAAAGGAATGGAAAAATGTTTGCAAGCATATGTGGGAATCAGGAGAGAATTCCAGACTTAGGAATTCCAGAATGAATGTATTATAGTACGTAGGATTGGTGATGTACAGTGCAGAGTAGCATGTGGAATTATCATGCTGTGTTGGTAACGGAGATGTGGTTAAAGAAAGAGCAGGACTGGGTGTTAAGTATTCTTGAAAGTAAGGTGTTCAGGAAAGATAGCAAAAGGAAGAGAAAAATACTGTTTTGGTGACAGTATAGCTTAGGAAGAGCACTGCAATGCTGGGGGAAGGTAATGTCTCAGAGGGTTCAAGGGCAGAATCAATTTGGCAATTTGGCTGGAAAAAAAGATCAAACATGGAACAAATACATTGTTCAATGTAGTCTACAGGCCAGCAACTCATACGGAGGAATGTAGAGGAACAAATCTGCAAGAAAATTACAGGGAAGTGACAAACATTACAAAGGTGTTATAATGGGGTACTTTAATTATCTGACTGTAGACTGGGATAGTGGTGGTGTAAAGGACAGAGAGGACTAAGCATTGCTAGATAGTGTTACTTTTCTAAAACAATGCATCCCCATTAATAGGAAGTGAGCCATTGCTCGACGTGGTT
>NC_063334.1:63442626-63517626 GCF_021869965.1 Rhincodon typus
AATGTATGTTTGGGACTATGCGATTTATACAGAATTCTTGATTTGGAGGTATCGAGAACTGGTGCTCAGTCTCTGCAATGTAGAGGTCAGTACACCAGGCTACATCAGCACCACCCTTACTGGTAGGCTTAATATCAAAGTCAGGGTTGGGTCTAATTTGATTTTTCTTCACAGATGCTGCCAGACCTGCTGAGCTTTTCCAGCAACTTCTGCTTTTGCTGCATCTTTAATCTACTTTTAATGGTCCACTGGCTAGATGCATGTAACTGAGGCCCAGCTCCCAATATTGGTCCAATATTCCAACATCTTCTATCAGCAACTTACAACTGGACAGCTTTCTTCATGTGAATTAAAATACTGCTTTAGGCTAATTCCAGAAATAAACCACAATTACTTTCTTCACAATAACCTTCTTCATCCCAATTCTACTAGGGAAATACAATTGCTTGATTCTCCAAAGCCTCAAGATTTGGTAATCACCTTACAAGGACTGACTGTCCCAACTTCTAGAATTCATTCCTCTTTTGCTGAAACTCTTACATTGTGTGCCAGAAACAAAGACCCTCCAGACAGTCAGCGGAGCCACAACCAAATTAATATGCAAGAAATATAAGGATCTGCTCATGTGCTTATCTTAAGAATCTATCTAATCCTCAGCTGACTATACAATCCAGGGCAAAAACTTGGGCTGCAAACTAAATGCAATCATGCATGGGTTGGGTAAGAACATGAAGTCTTTATAATGGACTATTTCTCAAGGCATGGTCTGAGATGTAAAATAGAATTCTCTTGTGATCTGAACTGAATATTGATATATTTGGCAGAAATATATCTTTAAAATCTTAACAAAACATTAGTGGGGAACTTGTTCCAGAAAACTAGTTATGATCAGTCAGCGAGTTCAATCTGTACAACTTATCTTCAAAGATAAGAAAGTGCAGAATACAGCATATACTCTCAGTTCAATGAGTCACCTTACTTGAATCAACCAAATGTTTTCTAAAGGTTCCTCCAATATTTCTTCCTTTCTGAACATGTATGAAATGTACCCCTTTTAAAAGGCCACTTTTTTTTGTTAAAATCCTCACTATCTCACACTCACAGATGAAAGGAATTCCATGGACAATGGATGTAAGGGAGGGAAAGGGAGCTTTCATTTCACACCTAACATGCCTTCTTGTTTTGTAGCTTTAAAACCATTTGGTGATGCATTTTCCTTCAAAAAAAAACAAATATCAAAAACAACTCCCTTCTTTTGCATGTTAAAAATCTTCAGCAAGAACAAATCTCTATTTCCTATTTAGGCCTCTTCTGTGTGAGTGCTACAGCCAACTCCCAAAGACTATGTACTCACCTGCTACACTACGCACACGTTAATAAGCCAGGATCCTCAAGGCTCATAAATGATTTGTAATCTGTCTGATGGAAGTATAACTCCTGTGGCTGGTGTCTCTGATCTCTGTAACTTATGGTTTCATAGTTTATGCAATGGACTGTTTGTATGCATTTGGTTGGTTCATGTAGCCCTATGGCCAGAGCATTGTACACCTGGCTTCAGTTTGGAAAAGTAGGTGGGTGCTTCTATTTTATTGCAGGTTACCTCTCCTGCCCGAGCAAACCAGATAAGGATGGCAAATTTCCTTCTTTAAAGGGCATTTGTGACACCTGTCATTGAGAATATGGAAACTTTTGAATAATTTGCTTTCCTTCATCGCCTAAAAATTCACTTGCTTGAATAAACCAGTAAATACCTGTTATTTCAATTTGAAATAACATATGTCTTAGAAAAATTTTGAAACTCTAGTTATACAGTCATAGAGTCATAGATTCGTATAGCACGGAAACAGACCCTTTGGTCCAACTCATCCATGCCAACCAGATATTAATTAATCTAGTCCCATTTGCCAGCATTTAGCCCATATCCCTCTAAACCCTTCCTATTCATATATCCATCCAGATGCCCTTCAAGAGTTGTAATTGTACCAGCCTCCACCAATTCCTCAGGTAGCTCATTCCATACTCACACCACCTTCTGCTTGAAAAAGTTGCCCCTGGGGTCCCTTTTAAATCTTTCCCCTCTCACCTTAAATCTATGCCCTCTAGTTTTGGACTTCCCCACCCTGGGGAAAAGACCTTGGCTATTTATCCTATCCATGCCTCTCACGATTTTATACACCTCTATACAGTCACCTCTCAGACTCCGACGCTCCTGGGAAAATAGCCCCAGCCTATTCGGCCTCCCCCTATAGCTCAAACCCTCCAACCCTGGTAACATCCTTGTAAATCCTTTCTGAACCCTTTCAAGTTTCACAACATCCTTCCTATAGCAGGGAGACCAGAATTGCACCAGTATTCCAAAAGTGGCTTAACAAATGTCCTGTACAGCCTCAACATGCCCTCCCAATTCCTATACTCAATGCACTGACCAATAAAGGCAAGATTCTGTAACCTTATTAGATTCAACGTGGATGCGTATATTTTATGAGGTGACTTTCTTGTCAACCTCACGTTTGCATTTCTTTTTCTAATCAACAGCCTTCACCTTCATGTCATTCCTTCTCCTCATACAACATTCTTCTCAATCACTCTTCCTCTATTTGCACTGCTCGACTTCTTGTCTATTATCACCAAAGTTTTCAGGAAACATTCATTTTACGACCACTTATTAAAATTCCAGGATGTACATATCTTTTAACTTCCTTATCCCAAGGGAAAAAAATCACAAATTTAACCTATGCATTGGTGGCAAGGTTATAATTAGCATATGTTCATGCACACATCCTATAAACAATTATCATACTGGTAATAACACATCATAAACATTCCCTACTCTGCATAGACATTCCCTGCCCTGCAATATGATGATATGCAAGTTGTGATACTTACTAACGTATTACCCCAGACCCTAGTTCAATGAAGTCAAGGAAACAAAACTGTGTCATCTCACCAATCTTCTGCGTCACTTTTTTTCCTACAAGTGGAGTAGAGAAAATTAACAGTATTAATAGAAAGTTATTCAACACTTGTTTCCTCTGCTGCAGCACCAAGGTCACTCAGACCTCAATAATGGAGCAACCATAGCTTGTGTTTGTGTCCAATTGAAAATTGGGCTCCAAACCATTGCGCTCTCCTTCGCTGAAATGTTTGAGAGGATTAGATGTACGCTAAACACCTGCAAAACTAAATTTGTCTTCAATCATAGTGCCATTGTAAAACATCAGTCACCATCAATCAAGATCTAGAATGAGACCCTGGAAAATATCACTAATTTACATTTCTTGATATGAGAGCCTCCTTTCAATGAAGGCAAACAGAGATAACAAACTACACCACCACATGCAATGTACCAGGTCAACATTTAGCCAGCTGAAAGATAAAGTCCTCAAGGACCAGCACCTCAAATCTGGAATTAAGGAGATAATTTACCAGACAGGAGTGCTCCCTGCACTCATTATGCTTTGGAGACTTGGACAATTTGCAACAGTCTCCTCAATGCTTTTGAGAAATACCATCAACAATATTTCAGCAAAATCCTTCAAATTTATTTTCAGGATAAGTGGTCCAATATCAGGATTCTCTCTCAAGTCAATATACACAGCATTGAAACGTTAATCACACAAAACTAGCTAGGTTTCTGCCTTACATCAGATTCCAAAATAATCATTTCATTCTAAACTTCATGACAGTAACTAACTTCCAAAAGGGCTGAGAAAACCCATTAAGGATGTTCTCAAAACATCCCAGAAGTGATCCAACTATTCTCGGAAATCTCTGGCCCATAACTGCACAAAGTGGACATGGGGCATTCTAAGACACACCAAGCAACTTGAGACTTCAAGTGAACTTGCAGAAGCCAAATGCAGACATCAAAAGAAGTGTACAGCCCCTCTTAAACAATTCATCCACTTGATCCTTCAACCATACCTGCCCATGTGGATAGAGTATATCTCTCAAGCAAGCCACTGTTAACCTTAACCAAAACGCATAGGACTGGAGCATATGCGACTCTTTCTTAATCCTTAGGGGCTACTTAAGAAGAAAAGATCATTCATTTCTCCCTCAATGTGGAATCTTTAAAAAGTAAAGTTGGCAGGAAGTTTCAGGCATTTGTTGACAGCTCAGCTTTTCACTATATAAGTGACATTGATAAGCAAAACAAAGATATAGTGACTACTTTTGCAGAGATGGTAAGGAAAATATGTTGCAAAGAGGACATAGAGATATGGCAGACTGATAGACATAGGTTGAGTGAGTGGGCATAAGATCAGCAGATGAAGTATAATGTAGAGAAATTGAAGCTTTTCACTTTGGCAGGAAGAATAAAGAAGCAGAGTATTACATAAACGAAGAATTCTGAAGTTGAGAGTGATCCAGGTATTCTCATGCAAAAACAGACATTTCTGGAAAAGCACAGCTGGTCTGGCAGCATCTGTGGAGAGAAATCAGAGTTAATGTTTCAGGTCCAGTGATCCTTCCTCAGTTCTGAGCTTTTCTGGCAATTTCTGTTTTTGTTTCAGATTTCTAGCATCCACAGTTCTTTTAGTGTTTATTAGGTATTCCAGTGCATGAGTCAGAAAAAGTTGATATGCAAGTAAAGCAACTGATTAATTAAGAAGGCTAATGGAATGCTCTCCTTTAATATGAAAGGAATTGAACATAAAAGTAAGGGTACTATGCTTCAGTTACACAGGGCATTGCTGAGACCACATCTCAAATACTTTGTGCAGATTTGGTCTCCCTCTTTAACAAAGGATGTAAATGTGTTGGAGGCATTTCAGGAGAAGTTTATTAGATTGATACCTGCATAACCTGGTTGTCATATGAGGACAAGTTGGGCCAACTGGGCTTATTTTCCCTGGAGTTTAGAAAAGTGAGGGTGACTCACAAGATCCTAAACAGGATCGAGGTGGAACTGGAAATGATGTTGTTTCTTGTAGATGACTCAGGAATTGAGGAAATGGCGGGGGGGAAGATGCTGCATTAAATTAAAAGTCTACCTTTTACGACAGAGACAAGGAAAATTTTCTTTTCAGAGGGTTGTGTGATTTTGGAATCCTCTATCTCATTGTGGCGGAGGTGGGATAATTTAATATTCTTGCAAAGAGCTCAAGAAAATCTTGTTGGGCAGAGGAATAAAAGGTCATTGATGGGAGATAGGAATGTGGAATTTAAAACTCAGCAGATAAGCCATGATCTTATTGAATGGCACAGCAGGCTCGAGGGGCTGAATGGCCCATTTTTGCACCTAGTTCTTATGTCCATACGTTAATCCTTGAGACTCTTCAAACATTGACGGGAAATGGGACTTTTAATATCACCACTTTCTTACCATTGCATTAAATATGTCCACTCGTTTAATGGTGAGAATTTTCTGGCTTGATTGGTGATTCAGAACAGTTGGGTGGGGAAATGTGTGACATTGATTTGTATCACTCAACTAACTGTATATTGTCTTATAGAAGTTTGACCGCAAACATTGCAGTGCTGCATGACAAAGATTTTTATTTGGTGTGTGATTCACACCTAGCCAGCAGTCTCCTGAAACTGCCTCTAGTTTCATCTATGTACTGTTAAGTCAGTCTAGTACGTAGTGTTGTGCTATGAGTATCAGATTACTCAGCCAACAGGAGATTCTCAGTATTTCGGGATAAACCTCGCTCTTTCTCTTTTTACCATGAACGTCATTATGCTCAACCTGCATTACTGTTACTGCACTGCCTTTTTGCCTATACTTCTGTGTTTTTCAAAACTCATTTACACGTACACCAAAATCAGATGAAAAGGAGCAGTCCTACACCACACCATTTTAAGGCCAAGCAATTGCAATAATTGACAGCAATGGAGTAGAACAACAATGACTTGTACTTATATAGCTACTTTAATGCAATGTGACTTCCCAAGGCACTTCACAGCTGCATCATAAAACAGAATATGACACCAATCCACACAAAAATATATTAGATCAAAGGGATAGGTTTTACGGTTTGCCTTAGAAGAGAGAAAAGCAGGTAGATAGGCAGGGATGAAAGGAGAATATTTTAAATTAAGTCATCAATGACACAGCAATTAGAAGTGGGAACAATCAAGAGGCTACAATTAGAAGAGTCCAGATATCACAAGGTTCTGGGATTGATAGAAATTGCAGAGCAAGTGAGGGGTGAAGCTGTTGATGGATTTAAACATGGGAATAAGAATTTTAAAATAAAAAAGGATAAGGAAGGTTGTGGAACAGAGTTTGGAAGACCTTTGTTGTTAAGTACATTATCACAGATCTTAACCTGAGAGTCAGGGAGGAGCATGGAGAGCTGGACATGGTCAAGGAGCATTGGAAGTTTGCAACTTGGCATTTTTGTTCAATGTTAGTGGCTAAACACTGACCAATACTTTAAAACCAACATGAGAAAAAGAAAATTAACATTTCACGAACTGAAACTGAATCTTATTAAGATGGCTTAGAGATAGTAGGAGCTGCAGATGCTGGAGAATCTGAGATAACCCTTCTTCTAGGCCCGAAACGTCCGCTCTCCTGCTCCTCTGATGCTGCTTGGCCTGCTGTGTTCATCCAGCTCTACACCTTGTTATCTCTTATTAAGATGGCAATGTGACAAGGCCAATACTGGTCATAATGCCAATCACTCAATCTAAAAAATCTGTACATCCACTTCCCTTTCTGACTCAGTTGTTAAAGTGTGGCTTAACTGAGTGTTGCAAATATCTAGCTCATGGCTCATATCTTCTAAATATAAATATTAGTTTTAGGAATTCAAGCTTAACAGTAGGAAATGGCTTAATGCAACTGAAGCAACTTGAAGTCTAGCAACTTTCACATCCTATGGAATTTCCAAAGCACTTTACAAGCATTGAATTTTTAAAAAAACATAAATCACTATTACTGAGTGGAAATGCAGCAGTAAATTACATGAGATTCTATAAATGATTGAATAGCTAAATAATACACTTTTGCTGTTACTGGCAAGTTACTTTACTGTTTTTCAAATGTGCCATTGGGGTTTTCTTTAAAACACTCTGACACTCCAGCACTCGTTTAGTACCAGGTGGTGTTTATCAATACCGGATTGAATGCACATAATTACATGTTCAGATCTCCGGAGCGGGAAATCAGACCATGATTTTTTTGCTCAGAAGCAGGAATGCTTCCACTGAGCTAAAGCTATATAGCCTAGAAGGTTGTTTTAGATGGCAAGGCATCATGAAAGTAACACTATCATAAATGAGAGACATAGAAAGAGTAGGCCATTTGGCCCAGCAAGCCTGTTCTATCTTTTAACATGGTAATAACTGATCCTCCATCTCAATATGATTCTCACTTGCTGTCCTTATACCCCTTGATATCTTAAGCTTCTAAAAATCTATTTCTTTCTTAAATATATTCAGTAACTTGGCATCAACAAACTTCTGTGGTTGACAATTTTACAGGTTCACCATCCTCTGAGTGAAGAAATATTTTGTCATTTCAGTCTGAAATGTCCTCACACATATCCTGAAACCATGATCCCTCTGGACCTCTCAACCAGAGGAAACATTACCTCTGCATCCAGTATGCCCAGTCCTGCAAGAATTTTATCCATGTCAATGAGATCCTCTCTCATTATTCTAAACTCCAGTGAATACAGGGATATTCAGATCTTCAGAAAAGAATCTTGCCACACCAGAAATCTGCCTGATGAACTTTCACTGCATTCCCCTTCTAGTAAGCTCATCTTTTCTTTGGTAAAGAGACCAAAATTGCACATAATACTTCAAGTGTAGTCTCAGCAAGGTCCTGTACAGCTGCAGTAAGATTTTCTTGTTCCAGTACTTAAACCCTCTTACAATATACCATTTGCCTTCCTAAGTGCTTACTGTGTCTGCATGTTTGCTTTCAATGACTGCTGTACCAAGACACCCAGATTCCCTTGCATATACAGTCTATCACCATTTAAATAATACTCTGCCATTCAGTTTTTCCTACCGAAGTGGAAAATTTCATCGTTATCCACCTTACATTGCATCTGCCGTACATTTGCCCACTCACTCAATTTTTCTAAACTGACCTAAAGATCTTCACAAACTCCTCACCTTCACACTCTCACCTAGTTTTGTGTCATCAGCAAACTTGGCAATACTACATTCAATTCCAAATTGTTGAATTATGTTGTGAAAAGGCAAGGTCCAAGCACTAATCTCTGTGCCACCATACATCACCACCTTCCATTCTGAAATCAACCAATTTATTCCTGCTCTTTATGTACTAACCAATTCTCAAATCATGCCATTGGCTATTCTGAATAGCACCTCTGACGCTGCAGCACTCCTTTAGTGCTAGGCAGTGTTTATCGACACCGTATGGCGTGATTGAATACACATAATTACACGTTCAGACCTCTAGAGTGGGACCTCAGGCCATGGTTTTCTGGCTCAGAGGCAAGATTGCTCCGACAGAACCAAAGCTATATAGTCTTAACACCAGACGTTTGCTTTAAATAGCAAGGCCTTGTGGAAGTAACATTATCACAAGTGAGAAATGTAGAAACATAAAAAAATGCAGAGCAGGAGTGGGCCATTTAGCCCACCAAGTCTGCTGTACCATTCAACATGGTAACAACTGATCCTCTATACCAATGCAATTCTCCCGCGCTCTCCATATACCCCTTGACATCTTTAGCTTCTAAAAGTCTATTCATTTCTTAAATATATTCATATAATTAATATTAATATTCATTTAATATATTATACAATGCCAACATGCTACACCCAATCCATGTGGGACTTTATCAAAAACTTTCCAAAAATCCAATATATCACCTGCACTTCACCTATTCTATTAGTTACATCCCCAAAGACTCTAGTATGTTTCTTGAGCACAATTTCCCTTTCACAAATCCATGTTGACTCTATGAAATACCACAAGAAAGGGTTGCCTCAACAAAAGAAGCACCTTCTGAAGGAATTGACTGTTTTCTTTAAAATTTAAAGCAGAAACATTGCTTGGCCCCTGATCATGGAGAAGCAACCCTTCCACAGGGAAGTCAGCAGCTGCAGTTGTGGCCTGGCAGCCATGACAGGTGCAGGTTGGGAAGTGACCTCTCACAGGAATAACTGCTGAACAATCCCACCATTCCCGCAGTGAAGTTACTTTGATGCATGAGCCGTGCTTTGTCTCAGTGTAACACATCTGTGCAACAACTTAAAGTTCCAGTCAGTCTGGGAAAGGGGCCTTAATATGCCCTTTAATGGCCGTCAATTGGCCACCCAGTGTTTCTGGTTGAGAAGTAACTCTAACCGCAACCCCAGCCTGTCTAACAATGACTCAGGGTCAAGACGATGATACTGAACTGACACTACAGCCAGCAATGCCAGATTGTGGGCTTGGCTGTCCCAGAAGAATAAATAAGAATAAATAAGATAAATAAGAATCCCACCAACAACATTTGGTTCTGATAACAAGTTTTATTTTTAATCTATTTCCCAGCGTAGTGATTGTAATGAGGTCATCCAGGTGGACCTCAGAATATTGGTTCACTGATTGCACCAGGTTAACAGCCCCAATCAGGGAGCCCTGGCTGACAGATAAGAACAGGAGCATCAGACATCCTGTTCACTCTGAGAATAAAAAGTGCTGGAGATCACAGTGGGTCAGGCAGCATCCATGGAAAGAAAGCAAGCTAACAGTTCGAGTCTTCATCAGAGCTGAATGAAGTGTTGGGGCAGGGGCCGCGGTTGGAGTGCTACAGGAGAAAAGATATTGATAGTTCAGGTTAAGTGATTGTAGAGCTGTTCAGTCTGAGAACTGGCTCAGTGTCCAGGACTCTCCACATGTAAACAAAGGGTGACTTGGTGATGGGATATCGGCTTCTGTTATTTCACTTAGCACTATTATCTCTTATCTTTGATAACTGTAGGAACTTCACCAGCATAAAAGAAAATAATTGTTCCTTCTTGTAGTATTTACTGACTAAAAGTCATAAATGACCAGTTCGTAGAAACCTCATGCATCACTCCAGGATTTATAAGCACAGTCTCTAGGTACAGAGGAAGTATTTTATTACTAGAGGTCTCAGCCTTCCAATAATATTATTCTGAGGCTCTAGCCTGCCTGTACCACTGGTTGAGGTGGATATTAGTAAATCCATGCCTATATTGAGAAGAGGTGGAGTGAAAAGTGTTCTCCAATGGCCTAACCATCATTCTGCTCTTGACCAATAAATAAATCACATTGGCCTTCATCTCACTGCTCTTTGAGATCCTACTGTTACCAAAATATAATTAAATGTATATGATGAGCTTTTAGGATATTTGTGACATGCAATTTGGCTCCAAATGTGTTTTGAGAAACCAATCTCCATAATCATCCACTTGTGTTCTGCATTTAGAATATGTTGTTCTTTTGCCTGTAAGCTAGTATGGTGCAATCTTAGAAAGGGTAGAGTTACAGCCTCCATTCTCTCTTCTTGTGGGTAAAACTTTACACCTACATTGTACCTTCCCAAATAAGGCAGTTGAGGGGATAATTTGCTATTAGGAAAATTTTAGGCACTCGCCAATTTAAGTTCTTTCTAGATTTAACCACTTTTCCTGCAACCTGTTTTTACTGTGGTGACCCTAGGACAACATAAACCAACCAATGACACACAGTGTTTATGAGTGACCCTCTCATGCTCAGTTGATACATCAGAAAGTCCCTTTTGTGTGTCATCACTTTGGTCTGTTTGCAGTGCAGAGGCTAATGTAGTTATGGGGTTAGGACTCAGTTAATTTTTACTCATGTATTTTATCCATATTTCACATAACAAAACAAAGAGCCGTTATTTGCTATATAAAAAGGCAGAGAAAATTTTAAGTGGCCGCCAGATTTCCAAGAAATATTTGTTTATCTCCATATAGCATCATGAAAATCAACTCCACTTGCATTTATCTATTAAGATATCTTTGCTTTCCTTCATTTAATCTGATGTAAAGCCAGGAGAATAGCACATCGGTAAACAAGAAAACAAAACCTGCTGGTAGGCACCATCAATTCCAGGACAGAAGAAGAGACTAGATGGCTAAAAAGTAGCAGGGTAAGCATTATAATCTGACTTTTCTGCAGATTTAGATTTGGCGATGAGCAATTTTCCTGAATTAATCAGCAATGTTTTGTTAAGAGGGCACTTAGCTAATGGGAACCATAACCTGATTGAATGTGATGTCAGGTGGCAGAGGGGTAAAGGATGGGTCATAATCAGGTTTTCAATTCATCTGAGACAGACGTGAGAGGAATAAGACAGACATAGTGGTTGGGGCAGGGCTCTTGGTGGATGGACTGCAAAACAGCAGTGGGAAGTATTTGAAGAAGTACTTGAAGAACAGGAGTCCTTTACATACCCTCAAAAGATAACAACTCTACTTGTATGATGAAACAGCCATGGTCATGAAAAGAAAAGTGAGGGGTAGTATGAAACTAAAGAACTTAATTTGCAACAAACAGTCAAGACTAAGAATGATGAAAAGAACTGGAAAGTGTACGAAGAAAATCCTAAGAATTGCAAAAAGGGAATGCAAGACGAAAAAATTTAAGAAACATAAAAGGTGTTTACAAGAAATTGATGGGACAGACTAAGAGCAAAATGAAGACATCACAGGTAATATTGCAATTGTAATTCAAGAAATTACAGACTTCCTAAATAAACACATCAATCTTGACAGCAAAAAATGAAGATAATGCACTAGTGAATGACACAAGGAAAACTAAAAATAAATCAAGATGAACAACTTACTCAATTTTATATACGTTGAAAACAAAGTTCATAGAGAAAATTGTGCGATAAAAGAAAGTCAAATTTCCAAATCTCTTATGGTTTCCATTCAAGGATTAAAATTAGAATCATAAAATCATACAATTTAGAAGAAGCCCTTCGGCCCCATTAAGTCCGTACTGCTGAAAATACACTATACCACTTAAAAGTTAATTAAAATAAGTAGGTGATGGAATTGTGGAAGTCAGAGTCATGATCATCTAAAACTGTCTTTATTCAGGAATTGTGCCCTTGGTTTAGAAAATATCCAATGTAATTATACTACGAGTAATTAAAAAAAGTAGGAGATAAACTAGGAAGGTGCTATCAAAGGAGCCTTGCTGAGTAGCTACAATGCATCTTGTAGTAGTTACCTACTATTGCCACTGTGCATCAGTAGTGGAGGGAGTGAATGCTAAATATGGTGGGTAGAATGTCAATTAATTGGGCTGCTATGTCCCAGATAGACTGAAGCTTCTATAATGTCATTGGAGCAGCACTCGCCCAAGCAAATGAAGAATTTTCCATCATACTTCTGACTTGTGCCGAGGATGTGGATAAGCTTTGAGGAATTGGAGGTTGATCATCAGCAAACATTCCAATTTCTGATCTTAAGGTAGAGGTAAGAGCATTCATGAAACAACTTAAAATGGTTGGGCCTACAATAATACCCCAAGGAACTCCCTCAGCGATATCTTGAGATTATCTGTAAATGTGTTGAAAGGTTTAAAAATGAGCATGGTAATTCATTTCTCCAGTTTTATACCAGAAAGGCCAGTTTTTTGCAAATCTGCCCCTTTTGGTATCAAACAATTTTATGTCCTTTCTAAATATAACATCCTTGCTACTTATATATATTACAAGTGTGGCAACAAAGAAGGTTAAAGTTCTAGCAAAGTGATTTTCTTTTATATCTTTGAAACCCAATAGATGTGTTTTTAACAATAGTTTTACATGGTCAAGGATGATTCTCAACAGTCAATTGCTATGCGACAGAAATCAGCTCAGCAATCTTCTCATGAACCATGAGTACAATTAATACATCAGGTTGCTGAGATTTTGCATTTGCATTCTGGAAATCTTCAGAGTTCTGCTTCTCAGAGAATGGAGAAAATAAATTCCAAGAGCTAAATTGATTTAAACCAAATTACAGTCAAATCACACAATGGTTCACTCATAATATGAAAAAAAAACCATGGTTATGAAAAGATGATAAAACATGGTTAGATTACTAACACTAATGGTAGATCCAAACCATTGTGATGAAAACACACAGAACTTTCTGTGTGTGTGTAATTACACTCAAGTACAAAATTGCAAGGTTTCTTCTAAAGCTCTGGATAATGAAATTTCTTTTCACCTGATGTCCTTATTTGTGTTCCTGAATGCATTGTGTGCTAGGGAGAAATGGCAGGGGAAGTTCATGTCAATCATGCATAGTTATAATGGTGGTTGCCTTCTTCCATGATTTCAAAAGAATATCTAACGTTGCCCTGTGTCAACAATAAATTCGAACAATTTTTGGAAAACGAGAAACCCTCCTATGTGTGTACATTGGCAGGGGAGCGTCTGTTACTCCTAACCTCTGTCAGTGGTCCCCTAAAAGAGTATTATCAATTTTATTCGGCAAAGATATTTAATGTTACAAAATCAAGACAGGTAACTGATATTAAGGAACATATTAGCCGTGATCTATCGAAATGATATCAGGGCGTGAACTCGCCCCGTTCTTAAAAGTGGATTGTCAGCATTTGATCAAATGTTTTTGAGAGGTGTATGCACACTTCAGGGAAGTAAATGATGAAGCAACCATTTATCCGAAGCCAGCAATGGCAGTGGGCCCAACAGCAGAGTGTTTACTCCAATTTTCAAACTGAAATGGGACAGCATCTGATGAGCGGGAGCATATGACTTGTTTGGGGAGCCTGTGAACAAGGTTAAGATTCATGAGCAGTCAGGTGGTAGACCTCCGAGGAGATAATGAAGTGGTGAGCACAAGAGTGCAGTGGAAGAGGGGTGACAGCTGAAGGCTAAAGCCTGCTAATTTTAAAACTAAAGCCAAACATCTTAAGTAAACAAAGCAAAACAAACAGAGACATTACCAGGGCGGGCACACACGTGTGCTTTCGCGGGGACACCTGCTCTACCGGGAATGGGGGTTTCGGGGGTAGGGAGGCGGATCCTCACGCGCAGCGACCAATCAGAGCCCAGCACGAGAGGGCCTCTTTGTGATGTCAGGCTCCTCACGCGCAAGAGAAAAAGAACGCGAGCTTCCGGGCTCCGGGATACACGGGTTCGGAGTGAGTGAGAGGGTCGAGCTGAGGGATATACCGAGGTGGAGCAGACGGTAAGGCCCCGGTGTGAGAGAGGGATGAGCAGAGGAAGGCCCGGGGGCACCGAGCGTGAGCTTCGGCAACGTAAGCGCTCCTTGTCTCTGGCCTGCCGCCGGAGTGAGGGCTCCGGCTGGCCGCGAAGGGACTGGAGAGGCCCGGGTGCTCCAGTAGTTCCCCCAGCCCGTGTAAGGGAGGTGCGGGCTCTGTCCCCTCTCCCTCTGGGACTCCTCAGGCCGTTTGTGGCCTTCAGTTTTGTTTAATTATTCACTTTTTAAACCGAGGTTCGAGTGGAGTTGGAAATAATTTTCCTCCTTCCCTTGAGGATGGTGACAGTTTGGATTCGATGTGGGATGAGAAGGGACACACACAGAGAGCCGTGGAGTAGCCTGTGATTTACTCGGTGTCTCGCCCTGGCTTGTTTCCGTTCTCAATAACGTTCGTCATCCGACCAGTTGGGCAATAAAGCTGCTCTGCTGAGCACCACAAAATCCCGTCATCGACTAGGAAATACGCTCCCCTGCCCATTAAATATTATTGTGCTACTTTCTTTAGCGTCAGTAGACGATGAGTCTTGAGAATAACCTTAACCTGCACATTCGGCTGTTTTTCTTTTTTAAATAAAAATCTATTGTCTGCGATTTAGAAGTAGGTGGCAATTAAGGCAAGCTACCGCGAATATTGGCAACCTGAAACAAACCGGACGCTTGGGTCCGGCAGCTTCTGTGAAGAGCGAACGCGGTAAAATTTCGAGTCCAGTATTTCACTTCAGATTTGAACAATATTAGGGTTTTCTTGTATTCGAGGCAGAGGCCCAGTGGCAAAAAGTTAATTGTGTAGAGAGATGTAACATGAGTGCACTTTAGTGCGTGGAAGGAGAGAGAATTAGTCCCCTCTAATAACGCGGCTATACGAATAGCACCTGTTTTCCATAGCTGTTTGTGTCCCTGATTAGTCACATTGCAGCCTTGTGATGGTCAAAATTGAATGCTTTGATCCTTGTGATCTTCCTGAGGAAAATTTTAGTTGGTATCTATTTAAAGATATTTAAACTCACCTTTTGCTATGTGAGGAAACGATGCCACCATGCAGTTATTAAACTAATCTTTGTATCTAGTGCTACGCAATGAGTGAAGAACTAATGATTTTGATAACCGCGATGGTCTTTGTAGAATGAAAGGTCCGTGATGTATGTATTTACTTTTGTATACAGTCAGGTTGATATCCCTCTTGTGCCTGATGTGTTCCTGTTTATAAATGCAAACTGCTAACTGACTCAACGGTAGCCAGTTACTACTAAAATGGGTGTGTCCTAACAAGCAGAAGATTGCTGAACTTGTTTTGCTCGCTAGTCATATGACCTACTACTTGGTATACAGATGCATGCCTCAAGTATTTTTGGACATGGGTTTATGCACTGAGTCACTACTTGATAAGGGATTGTACTAAAGAACATACTGTCGTCATGGTGCATCTGCATTAGCACAGTTTTAAGCCCATGGTTGATGTCATTCATCTTAGTGACAATGAGGTACCGTTTTTAGGATTTTTGTCTGGATATTGAGTGACAATACTGATCTGGTGCCTAGCCAGTTTAGAAATGAACACTAAATGAGCTTTGCACCATATATTTACTTTAGAGGCAACTAGAATCTCCCCAATCAAACAATCTGGGAAAGAGATGGCACACGATGATGAAAAATTGACAGCTGTTGAATCACTGGGTTTTCTGTCTCTACTTAAGTAGATAGCGTAGTGAAGCAAACTTCTGTGGTTTGAGACACCAACTAATTAAGGTTGGTTCTTGACAAGATCATCACAAACTTAAACCTTGAAAATAAAGGTAATTAAGATTCCTCTTCCCTCATGTCAAACCTAAGGCCTTTCTGCCCTCCTGGAAAATTATTTGACTAATGCTCATTTTGTACACAAGATCTAAGTTAACATAATCTGGAGAACTGTGGATGAGGCAGTCAGCTAAATACTGAACTTTTGTTTTTACTAGGTCATAACTTGTATGATCAGACTTTTCTGAATTGAGAAATTAAGACTTGGATAGAGAAGTTACATGTGGAAATCAAACTGCAAAAAGTTTTTTTACTTTTTAAAAACTTGCTGTAAATCTGATTTGGTGCAGCAGTAATGCCTTGTACAAATAAAATTACTCCTAGCTATGGTGCCATGTTAAAATACAATTTGTCACAATCAGTGCAATACTATAATATCTTGCATAAGGATTTTTTTCCTTTTTGTGGGGCTGGAAGGGTTTTAAAAATGGCATGCACAAGCTAATAGAGCAAACTGGATATAAATGGGAGACTTTGGGTCTCAGCAGCAATTGGAAATTCAGTGGCTTAACAACAAAACTTGATGTAACTTGGGATACTGATGCTTTCTGGAGTGTGGTAGCTGGTGAACATAGCATCCAAGTAGTCAGTGGTAAGAGCTTGGATCAGGGTTTTAGCCAGCTGGTTGCAATAGGATAAAGATGTTCATGCTGGGCTGGTGGTGCTTTGAGAATTTCAGCCCAGGGTCCAGTGCAGCACTAAAGCAACTTGTGCTTATTAATCTAAAGACAATGGCTAGGGAAGGACATTGCATCAGTAGCAGTTGCATGTTTTTGTTTCTTCCCTCCCCAAACCCCAGTGCCCTTGAAGCCGTCCTCAAATTTTAAGGGAATTAACGCTGCCAGAGCTGGGGATATATTGAGTAGATTAACAAGGAAGTTGCAGGGTTAGTGAAGCTGTGGTAGAGCTTGGTGTATGAATGCAACTTGACACTTCCTGCTCCTTTCTTGTTGAGAGAACAAGAAGAGAAATGGGGGTCCAAGGATGGCTCCTTCTGGGCTTCCTGGTGCAAGGATCAAATAGGAAGTCATTTTGGGAGATACACTATTCTTGACTAGGTACAGCAACCCTATGAATGCAGTCAGCCAAGTGAGGAGGTGCATCTAAGGGCATTGATTAGGAATGTTTTTATTAACACCAGCCTGTTCAGATGTTCTTACCAACCTCTGGAACAGGTGGGATTTGAACATAAGCCTCTGGGCCCAAAGGTAGGGATACTACCCAACATTTCATACTCCCAGGTGGTCTCCCACTTAAGTACTAACCAGGCCTGAGTCTGCTTAGCTTCCAAGATCACATGTATTTAGACTTGTCTGGCAGTCAAGGCTCAAGTGTATAGAATTGGGTTAGTGTGGTTCATGAAGCAATTTTGGAGTTGGACGTGACATGAGAGACTGTATCTCATCAAATCCATGCTGGCTCCAAAGAATGAAATCAATCCCCTAATCTTGATCCCTATAAGTCTTGAAGATTGACTTCCTTCAACTGCCCATCCACTTTGTGAAATGTTTCCACATTATCACTTGCTTTCATTTCTTGCCTAAAATTTTAAATCATCTCTATTCTTTACATTATCAGTTAATGGAGTGCTTTTCTTGTACAGCCTAGCAGGGTAACTTGTACAACATCACTTTCTGGATTATCCCATAATAGGTAGAGACCCAGCTGAGCCATTAGGGGTCCTCCATTAAGGGGAGAGAGATTTTCTTTTTGAGGATTTGTGGTTTGAATCTCTCCCAGAAAGCAGTGAAGGCTGGATCATTGAACATGTTCAAGGCTGTATTATATTCCTTGATACTCCAGGAAGGTGAGGGTTATGGAGGGGCTCAATGGGATTGAGTTCAAGTCACAAACAACTTGGTTATTCTTACTGAATAGAGCAGGCTTGAGGCCTACTCCTACAGCTTTTGCTCCAGCCTTTCCAACATAACTTAATGGCTCCAGGGAACAATTCTAGTAAATCTGTCCTTTTTATGCCAGCTCAGACTTCATTTTCCAGGGTAAAATACTGTAATTTGGGCCTAACCAGAATTTTATGTTGGATGTGTAATTCTTAAACTTGAAAGGGTTCAAAAAAGATTTACAAGGATGTTGCCAGGGTTTTAGAAGGTTTGAGTTATAAGGAGCAACTGAATAGGCTTGGGCTTATTTTCTGTGGCGCATCAGAGGCTGAGGGGTAACCTTGTAGAAGTTTATAAAATCGTGAGGGGCATAGGTAGGGTGAATAGCCAAGGTTTTGCCTGCACAGTTGGGGACGCCAAAACTGGAGGGTATAGATTTTAAGGTAAGAGGCGGGGGGGAAAAGATTTAAAAGGGGCCTGAAGGGTAACTTCTTCCAAAGTGGTGCATATATGGAATGATCTACCAAAGGAAATGGAGGCTGGTACAATTACAACACTTGAAAGGTGTTTGGATGAGTACATGAATAGGAAAGGTTTGGATAAATATTGCTAAATGCTGGCAAACAGGTCTAGATTAACTTACCATATCTGGTTGGCGTTGGTCAGTTGGACTGAATAGTCTGTTCCTGTGCTGTACAACTGAATGTAGTGTAGTTCTGCCATGCGACAATCTGATTTGAAAGGACTGTTTTAGATAGTTTTGAAAATAGGTGCAGATTAAGGTAAAGCTTTTCAGTGAGAAGTTGGAAGTGGGGTGGAATGTGTAAGTGTTGAAAGATCTCTTTGAAGGTTTGGATTAACAGGAGGTTATGGATAGTTAGTGGTTTCTTGGGATTAAGAGGAATGAAGAGTTTTCTAAACTAGTTTTTAGTAAATTTTTAAGGTTTTCTTTGAACAGACTTTCTGAAGTACCAGTTCATGTGAAAATTCTTTCCATTGACCATTTAATAGTGATGAAATCTATTTGCAACTTGTACACTCCAATGAGAATGCAATATTCTACTGTTGTCTGTGAATGGTAATGCATCATAATGAAGCATTTTAGATCATTTTATTACATGGCTATTTTAGATTCCCTTGCTGTGCGTAATTGTTTAAAGTTCCTTTGAACTTTACCACATCCATGAATAATACCAAGGTTTTGCCAACACTATTCAATAATGTCTGTCTTTGTACCTGCAGTACACCAATATGGCTCAAGAAACAAATCAAACGCAAGTGCCTATGCTGTGCTCAACTGGGTGTGGATTTTATGGAAATCCCAGGACAAATGGAATGTGTTCAGTGTGCTACAAGGAACACCTACAAAGACAGCAAAATGGTGGCCGTATGAGTCCAATAGGTAGGATTTAAATTTTTTTGCATATGCTCCTAGACACCACCTTACCTTGTGAAGAGTAAGTTATTCTTGCAGCTCCAATTACAGTTGCTGTTCCAAATTGACCTGAATACTGTTTCTAGCTACCAAAATAGATTGAGAAAGTATTAGAAATAAGGAATTGGATTATGACTTTGAAAAATTGCAAAACAAATATGCAAGCAATTTGGTGTCAGCTGTTAAGGCACAGAAACTTTGCACCATGTAATCAAATCCAAAACTGAGGAATTAGCAGCTTTTAAATATCATTCTCTGTCCATCAAGTTTCTGAAGAGATTGTTCTTTAAGTACTCTTTAAATGGGTGTTCCGGCTATGCGTCGTAATAGAATGGTAAAGGAGGCAGTTCAGTTTTACCAGGTCTGTTGGTTCATCAAAGAATGATTAGTTTAATAAACGCTTGTACACTTTATCTCTGCAGCCTTGCTTTCAAAATTTTTATCTTGAAAGCTATTGTTGAATCTACACCTAATGTCCTATCAAAGTACATTCTAAACCCTAATCCAACATTGCATGAAGCTTTTTCTATTGACTTCCTGGTCTTCTGCTGGTTACCATAAATTGTTAGCCTCCGATTACTGACTTTAGGTGGAAGTTGTGGGTTTTTAAAGAAAAAACCCCCTGTATCTCCTTTTTTCATCTATGCTACAAGAACAACAATCCTTGCCAGGCTTTTGGTCATCTGCTCTGAGCTCCTTATACAACTGGGAGCATAACTTGTTCTCTCTTCAAATGAGCTATTTCAAATTACCACCAAGCATTAAAACACTTGTTAATTTCTAGGTTGAGTGAAACTAGCAATATTTCTACATGAAAGTCTTGTTTGTTTCCAATGAAAAATCTTTAGCATTTCTTTGTATAATTACCAACTTACAAGTTGGTAACTGGCATTCTCCAATGTAGCAGTTGGCATATAATGGCAGATCAAAGTAGAATCCTTTCCTGAAACTAATGTTTTGCTGCAAACTTTTAATGTGACAGACCTAATATTTTAATTGAAACTAAAAGTAAGCCCTGAACATGAAGTAGCTATTGATAAAATTTAGCTAGACAGTTTGTGTTCAATTATTTTGATTCCCTGGTGCATCTAATATACTAAGTGACATCCTAAGAACTTAGCTGGTTCAGTGCTTTATGCTTGAAACTGGAGGCAGGAGAATTATTGCTGGAGCAATTGTGCTAAAATAATCACTTTTATAATGTTAAAAATTTGTGGTGAAAAAGTTCCATAGATACACCAGTTAGGGGGTAGCGAAGTCTATGCTTCAGATTGATTGATCTGAACTAGGAATGGATTAAAGTGTAACAGCTTTAAAGCAAGCAAAAAGCAGATGAAAAAAATCTCCTGTGATAGAAGGAAGGAGTGATAAGGCAAGTGAAGAGACAACTGTCCTAAAGGAGGTCTAGACAGACTTCTGCAATTTGCTGTGCCCTGTCTGGAGTTTATTTTCATTCTATTTGTTCTGAGTATTGCATCCAATTGTTGCAAAACCTGATCTTAAACTGTTATTTTTCACTGTCGTTTGGTGTATGTGACTCATAGCTAGCATGTTTACATGTGACCTATCCCAGTTTCATTAAACAAGATGTGTTCATACCTGACCCCTGCCAGTCTTCTCATGGATAGCTTTTTGTTTTACTGTCAACAAGAAATGGCAGACAGCTACTAATGTGTTTTCATTCTTTAGGTACAGCTGGTAATTCCAACAGTTCCAACTCTGACTTTGCTCACATCCAGCGAACGGAGAGCTTTAAATCTGAAGGAGCCTCCATCAATGTAACTGTCAAAACACAGTAAGTCTGAATGACACTGCAAGTGCTTGCCTGTTTGGTTATCATTTAAGGAAGACTCAAATGATATTGCAGATCATGTAAACATCCAACTCCATATTTTACCTATGCTTGGTCAACATCACTTGTACATTAAGTGTATGGGGCTATAATAGCTCAGTTGGATGCAATATTTTTTTAAGCCTAATGTTCCAGGTTTAGGGATATAATATCTGATAAGATCAAGCAGGCAATATCATTAACTGAATAGAACGGATTGCTGTACCAGAGATTCCATTTCAATTTTACATAAGTCATGCCCTGTTTTGGAAGTGTTCACAGATCATCATGGAAATCCAATGCTTCTTGCAATTTTTAAAACCTTAAGTGAAATTCAAGCTTGTACTACAGAATGTTAGTTGTAGGCAAGTTCCTGTGTAATATTCTTCAGGAACCTTGCAACATGTGAAATGGCTTTGGAGATCAATCATGAGAGGTTAAAAGCAGTGACCCACCCTGCTGTCAATTCTGTTTTCCCTGTCAATGTTACAACATGAATTTCAAAACAAACTAATGAATTTATAGGGAGTTTAAGTCATCCTATTTGGTTTGCTGGACAGTACACAAGGTGAAGCTGTTTTCCACCTGTAAAAAGGACAAATTTAAAATGTACAAATGAAGCAAGGGTGATTGTCATACATTAAATTGAGGGATGGCATGCACCACCTGGAAATGTGGAAGCTAGCTGAATTAGGGCATTCAAGACTCCACTGTGGTTTATTTGGATAGTAGTAACATGCAGGAGATTCTGACTGGATAATGAGCTGATGAAGGTATGAAAGGTCACCAGCAGTGTAATTTTGTTTTAGCATCAGCTTGACATCCACTCGAGGTAGTGCCTAGAATGGCACAGTCCTAAAGTTGCAGTCAGTGGAACACAAGAGAATCACTACTTCTATCCATCATATTAGAGCAGCTATCCATCTCTGACAGTCTCTGACAAAATCCAGCAGCTGCCCCACTGCCATGAGCCCTAAGATAACAGACAGTAGCCACAAGGCAGTCAGGAACATGGAGGACACAAGTGACCTGCAGCCCCTGTTCATCCACCCCTGCAAATGCCCTGGAAGGGGCTCCCCTCACTTCAGTAGTTTGCCAAGTAAATTATTCATTTCTTCCTTAAAATTTAACAACTCATTTGCCAGTAAGTCTTCAGTCACTTTAAAGTACAGTATTTCAACTTGGAGGTTCCATGCATTGTTTTAACTGTACTAAGGTCAATCCTGCAGAATTAATTCATGTTCCACTAATCCTTACAGAACCAGTGCTTATCATAATCACCACTTGGTCTCAAAATTGAGACATCTTCAAAGTCAGATTTGTGTGCCTTGTAAATGTAGATATACAGTTTCAGTCTCAAGATACAAAGTTTAAAATAATAAAATTGGATAATCTTTTGACAAATAACATGGATAAAAATGTCAGATCAATAGAAAATTCCTTATTTTTGAGTAATACTAATAGTAATTGAGACTTTTTATTGCAAAACTAATTATCCTGATTATATTTTTCTATTTGGCAGAAGCATGTCAGGATCAACCTTGCCTGTGACACAGCAGATGACTGAAATGAGTATTTCCAGAGAAGAAAAACAGGCAGAAGTTGAGGTGGCAGAGCCAGGTACCATTTTTAATAAACATCTTGAAACAATTTATTAACTGCTTTGCTTGAAGAGGTTCTAACAAAACATGATGTACTGTATGGCCCAAGGTAGAAATAACTTTGTTTTTGAAATGGTGTAACATCAGTTTGGGGAGAGTTGAGATCATGTAGGGATCTGAAAATGGATTGACCTTTCAAATTAAAGGGCTACATAATTGGGCACGAGTTGATTGGTTGGCTCTTTTATACTCTAACATTTTACTGATGGCAGCGAATCATTTTATAATTCACTATCTTAATTTCAAGGATTTAAGTGCTCCGTATGCTTTGTTCCTTATTCTTCTGTCCTTGCTGGCCTAGATTCCTAATGTCACATTTTTTTGAATTCTTATAGCTTCTGCCCACCTATTTTAAAAGTGCTTTTAAGCTTTTATCACTAGCTAAGTATTTGCTCACCTCTGCTTTCAATGTTCTATTAGTTAAGAATTTCTGCTAAAGAAACTATATAGATACATTTCTTTTGTTGGGCTGGATTGCTGGCATTCTAACTTTAATGTTGCTAGGAAAATGCTGTGTACCCACATGACTGCTGTTTGTACCCAGTGTTTTGTACCTTATCTTTATAATGCTTTGCCTTGAGTAACAAATGATGTGACATCAATTAGATTCTGAATTTTCCTTGTGCAAATATAGATAACAAACTAGGGTAACAGTTTAGACTAAAACAGAAATTCATTATTTGATGTCTATGACAACATTGTAATGTGAATTACCTACTTGTGTTTAATTGTAGCACAGCCATCTGCCCTACCTGCACCAGCTAGTACATCAGGGAGTGAAGACAAATCACCAGAGGTACCCCGTCCAAAGAAGAACAGGTGTTTTCAGTGCAGGAAAAAAGTTGGTCTTACAGGTGAGTTCTCCTATAATGCGATAGTTGAGTTCTCATGTGACTTTGTGCTGTAGAACATCACATTGAGTGAAATGCTATACCTGTACAGCAGAAAGTTTGTTATCCAAACAATGTCCATTATTCATCAGTCATGTTACAGCCAATTCATGTTAGTAAAACATGTTATAAGCAGAACTACCTATACATTCACTTCATTCATCAAGTCACTAATGTATTATAAATAATTGTGATCCCAGCTCTGATCCCTTTGATACTGCATTAGCTGCAGGTAGCTATCTTGAATGGTATTTAACAGTCTTCTAATGGTTAGCTATACTTTTAATGCACTTGAAATAAGGCTACTTAAATGTTACAAGTTCCCACTTATCTAATCTGCTTGATTATGTATTTCTATTTTCTGCTATTACACCCTTTATAACTGACTTTTTTCTTGGTATTGGCATCAAGCAGTGACTCATCTTTACCAATTTCAATTTTTATTAAAATCTTTTAGATCATAACTTGCTCATGGATAAATTTAAGATGGAAAATGAATGAATATGTAGAGGTTTTAGCTTAGCAACTTCAATCATTACTATGATAATTCCCATTTTTCTCCTTTTACTATGCAAGACCATATCTTCCTTTCCCTCCCTCATTCTGATATGGTTTC
This sequence comes from Rhincodon typus, assembly GCF_021869965.1. Classification (NCBI taxonomy): domain Eukaryota; kingdom Metazoa; phylum Chordata; class Chondrichthyes; order Orectolobiformes; family Rhincodontidae; genus Rhincodon; species Rhincodon typus. The sequence goes on from NC_063334.1 coordinate 63,466,852, forward strand.
TGCTTTGTTTCATACCCCTTCTACTTAAGTTGTTTTTGATATCCTTATCACTTTCCACCCTGTGGTCAGTTTGTCCTGTCAAAGATCCTAGGTAAAAAAAACAAATTTTAGTTCATCCACAACTGGCTTAGTTGTTGCCAAATCCTCCAACCATAACTCAATCCATATTAGTAAATGATGGCCACTTTGACATCCCTAGCCCTTTTCATCTATTATGCCAAAATAGATAAAAAGACAAATTGGAAGGAAAAGCTTGATTTATGAATTCTCAAACTTGTTGCTCAACTTTTTAAAAGCTAGGTTCTTCACTGTGGGTTAAGATGCAGTGTTTTTTTTTTAAATAAGGCCACTTGGTAATTGAATTTAAGCTACTTAATTTCACTTTTACATGCAGGTTTTGACTGTCGATGTGGGAACTTGTTCTGCGGACTTCATCGTTACTCAGATAAACACAATTGCCCTTATGATTACAAGGCAGAAGCAGCAATGAAAATCAGGAAAGAGAACCCTATTATTGTGGCTGAGAAAATTCAGAGGATTTAAACAGGCAATTGAAAAGGACAGTAACTATCAAAGACTGCATTTATTCTTTATCCCCTGATCTATTTTGGGATCCTCATAGAGCAGATGCATGGGCTGTTTTAATCCTTGTCTGTTCTCCAATTGTGCTTTAACCCTAGTTCCTAATTGTAAGGTGGCTGGACATTACTAGATGCAATTGAGCACACAGTACTAATCACAACAAGTGAAACCATTGACCTACAAAATGAACAGAATGAGCTGGTTAAATGGAGATCGCTAGTAGTGGTTCATGTGCCAAGCTAGCTTAAGACAATGTGTTGTAGTGCTTTTAATTAAGTAAAATGACCAACCAAAAACTTGTTTGTTAACATGTTTCTAGTGCCTAAGCAGACTTCAGTCTTTGGATGACTTCTAGAATAGTCTGTCAAATTACATAGATTCAAAGATATGATAGTTCGTATATTTGAATAACTTGGATTTTTAAGGTGCGTAGCCAATTCCATTGGAGCCTTGGAGCTGCCTTCATCTCGGCATACATGGGCTCAGTTTTGTAGGTTAATGACTTTCATGCTGGTGTTATTCAGGGAAAACCTGTGCAAATAGGGAAGGCTTTCCAAGTTATGTTTTTAAACTTTAATTAGAAAACAATTTTCCTTTCCTCTACTAGAACACAATCAGCCTGTAAACATTTTCAGAGTATTTAATTATGGGAGTCTGAATAATACAGAATGTTGTCAAGGCCAATGAATCTGAGCCTCTTTCTCCTAGAACAGTAACTCTGCCTTCATTTATTTAAGCATATGTACACTAACTATGTAGATCAATATGATACATGCAGGCTGTTTACAGAAGTTGCACATGCTTTTAACAGATGTGAATGAATAAAACTGTATCTAAGTAACTAATTGGTAATGTCCCAATTATACTGCATCTGTTGGTGAGTCTCATTACACATTTGAAACCATGTGGCAAGCGTAATAGAATGCCAATTTTCATAGTTTGGTAGCCTCCTATCATAAACCTGGGAGGAGAGAGCCTTGCATGGCTTGTTTGACTGCATGTGGTGCCCAGTTATTTTTTTTTTTCTTGACCCCTTTGCCTGTTAACTGCTTGGGCAGAGCACACAGTTTAAGTTAACTTGACAGGCTGTGCACCACTTAATGACAATTGTTTAAGAAGTATATTTGTCTGCTGATAGCACACCTATCATCACCCAATCCCACCATGACTACAGTGCATTATAACTGGGCTATATATTCTACAGTGTTAAGAGTATAACATTGCCTTATTGCATGGACTGCATGTCCTTAGCAGTGTAAAATGTTGAACTGTAGAAATGACAGTATGCTGAATTGAAGCTATTGTACTTTTACATCTGTTATTAGATCTGTGGTGTACAAATTAGTTGCATTTTAAATCCAGTACAATTTAACATGTAGCGTGATCAAATCTTAACAATTTTAACAGGCTGTGACTTCAATTACTGTTCATCCTTGCAATAACTCGGCATATTCAAATACTATACACAGCTTAAGTTTTGTTGACAAACTACAGTATGCCTTTTTAATTTTTAATCTTGGGTACGCAATTTGTACAGAAGTATTTATATTTATGTAATGCATATCATGCTCATCTGCATTTATGCGAAATTGGATGTAAATAAATATGTACAGAATAACTTCTGTTGGTTTCTTTTCCACTTTCATTAAGGAGTTGTATAACACATGGGTGGCCCATGTACCTATACCTGTTTTCTCTTCCAAACATCTTTTCAGTGTTTCCATTTAATTTTGCATTGTCCTCATTGTGCCTCAACCAAGTGAGAAGGGAGTGAACTGGCTGCTGTTGACCTTTGGTTGGTCAGAGTAATGGTTTTGTGCTCTTAACATGAGGTAACATCTATCCTCATTGAGTTAAATGTCTTCCTGTAATTGGAATTAAAGGCTTAATCTGCTAATATTGAGGGGAAAATAACTGACTTCAAATAAGGCCTTCATGCAATCATTTGGCTCTTCACTCACTGTCTAGTACAAAGAATATAGAGCATACCGTTTTAATCTCTTGGGTATCTGAGGTCTTAAACTGATCAGTCGGTGATTTTTGTGGACCATTTGCAGCAGTGAATATTAAGTTATTTCTAATGTTTACGACCCCTCAATCTTTCAAGATGAGCAAACTTCTCTAGTCTTAAGTCTAACCCACTTTCTCTACAAAACAGCTGTTTAAAATGAAAATTAATGTACCTTTTGTCTGTTTGTTCAAACAGGCAATTATAGGCTGTATCTGCAGCATGTTGTTGTGAACATGTTTGATAATTATTCTTGGGTGTAAATCCAAATAGATGGACACACTTTAGGAGGCTGACTGGTTTATCGGCTCATGGGTAAGTTTAACTTTCAACATCAGGGTCATGAAAGTTGGCCAACCTGTTGGGATAGTGATGTCTGCATCCATTTCCAACTCAGTATTTTTGATCACTTTTTAAAAGGCATTCAGTTCATAAATTCCAGATATATGCATTCAAAGGTCATTTTGTATAACCAATGGAATATTTGTTAATATTGTGGAAAATTGCAGTGTATTTTGTGTAAATGAAACTAGAGTATTAGTTTTCACTGCTTTCATAACATTAAACCACTTACAATATCATTGAAGCTTGCATTAGTGACCTGTAGCAAGCCAATATTCAATGGTGTTGGGAACAAGGGAAAGCTAAACTGAAACCTACAAATTCCTTTCCTGTCCTTAATCAGTGTTTTAGAAAGTTAGATGTGGTTTAAGACTATTAGCATGTGGTTTGAGGACTTGATTTGTTCATGAGATGTAGGTGTTGCTGGCTGGCCAGTGTTAATTGCCCATCCCTAGCTGCCCTGAAGGAGGTGGTAGTGAGCTGCCTCCTTTTTGAATGGTTGCATCCACTTGCTTAAGATTGACCTACAATCCTGTTTGGAAGGGAATTCCAGAATTTTGACTCTGTGACAGTGAAGGAATGGCAATTGTATTTCCAACTCAGGATGATTAGTGGCTTAGTAGGCAACTTGCATGTGGGTTGTGCTTCCCTATAATAAATTGTGGGTTAAAATAGAATTATTTCACCCAAATGACAATACACCCTCTGCTCTCCACAAATGTGAATTTTGAGCAGTTTTACAAGCTGGGGCAGGGGAAATTATCTTGTCTAACTTTTGGTGGAAAATAAGACTGGAGGTGGTGCTTGATGACTTCTGCAGAATGGGCTGAAGGGCCTCCTTAGCCATAAGGCTATCTCTGGGTGCCGTGAAGATGCTTTTTTATTTGTGGTGGGTTGCTCTAGATTTTGGGAGCCTTTAAAATATTCAATACTCTAAATTCTTGAGGAAACAGATACTGACTTTTCTGCAACTGCTGTGACTTGCACACTACAAATTATCTAAGTTTTTCTGGGTATTCAAAGCTTTGTTTTTAGTTTAGTTTCAGGTACAGGACCAATTCTGTTCCACCTGGAATGACTTGACTAAAAGTCATTGTATGATGGATTAGCTCTTCACAATTGAGGATGAATTGGTGTTTTAGTCTCATGGGAGACATGGGTGTTATTGGCTGAGCCAAAATTGACTGCCCTTAGTCAAAAGTGGTGAGCTTCCACCTAGAATTAATACAGTCCATGTGCTGTAGGTAGACCTGTAATGTCACTTGAGGTTCCAGGATTTTGACCCAGTGACCTTTTAAAGGAAGAATGTTTGGTCAGGCTGGTGAGTGGCTTGGAGGGAAACCTGCAAGTAGTGTCCCTGTGTATCTGATGGTTCATGCCAACCAGATATCCTAAATTAATCTAGTCCCATTTGCCAATATTTGGCCCATAATCCCTCTGAACCTTTCCTATTCACGTACCCATCCAGATGCCTTTTAAATGTTGTAGCTGTACCAGCCTGGACCACTGAACTCATTCCACACTCTACACTCTACCCTCTACCCTCTGCATGAAAAAGTTGTCCCTTTGGTTGCTGCTAAATCTTTTTCCCCCTCTTTAAATCTATGCTCTCTAGTTTTGGACTACTCCATCCCAGGGAGGAGACCTTGGCTATTTACATGATCCATGCCCCTCATGATTTTATAAACCTCTAAGATCACCCCTCAGCTTCCAACACTCCAGGGAAAATAGGCCTAGCCTATTCAGCCTCTCCCTATAGCTCAAACCCTCCAACCCTGGCAACATCCTTGAATCACTTCTGAACCCTTTCAAGTTTCACAACATCCTTTTTAGCAATGAGACTAAAATTGCACACAGTATTGCAAAGTGGCCTAACCAATGTCCAGTACAGCTGCAACATGACCTCCCAACTACTATAATGCATTGATCAATAAAGGCAAGCATACCAAATGCTGCCTTCACTATCCTATCTACCTGTGTCTCCAGTTTCAAGGAACAATGAACTTGCACTCCAAGGTCTTTGTTCAGCAACACTCCCAGGAACCTACTATTAAGTCCTGTCCTGATTTTGCACTTCCAAAATGCAGCATCTCATTTATCTCCATTAAAATCCATCTGCCACTCAGCCTATTGGCCCATCTGATGAAGATCCGATTGCACTCTGAGGTAACCTCTTTTGCTCTCCACTACACCTCCAAATTTGGTCATCTGCAGACTTACTAACCATAGCTCCAATGTTCACATCAAATCACTTTTTTATGTAAATGACAAAAAGCAGTGGACCCAGCACCGATCCTTGTGGCACACTGATGGTCACAGACTTCCAGTCCAGAAAACAACCATCCACCACCACTGTCTTCTACCTTTTTGAGCCAGTTCTGTATCCAAATGGTTAGTTGTGCCTAGATGTGATCTAACATTGCTAACCAGTCTACCATGCAGAATCTTGTTGAATGCCTTATTAAAGTCCATATGGATCATGTCCACCACTTTGTCCTCATCAATCCTCTTCATTACTTCAAAAAATCAAGTTAGTGAGACACTATTTCCCATGCACAAAGCCATGTTGACTATCCCTAATCAGTCCTTACCTTTTCAGAACATGTAAATCCTGTCCCTCAGGATTTCCTCTAACAACTTGCCCACCACCGATGTCAGGCTCACCAGTCTATAGATCCCTGGCTTTTCCTTACTATCTTTCTTAAATAGTGGCACCACGTCAGACAACCTCCAGTCTTGTGGCACCACCTATGACTATTGATACAAATCTCAGCAATGGACCCAGCAATCACTTCCCTATCTTTCCAGAGTTCTAGGATACACCAGGTCCCGGGACTTTATTTTAAGACGCCCAGCACCACCACTTCTAATATGGACATTTTTCAGAAGGTTGCTATTTACTTCCCCATTTTCTCTCTTCCATTTCCTTCTCCACGGTAAACACTGATGCAAAATGCTCGTTTGATATTTTCCCCATCTCCTGTGGTTCCACATATAGGTGGCCTTGCTGATCTTTAAAGAGCCCTATTCTCTGCCCAGTTACCCTTTTTGTCCTTGAATGTATTTGTAGAATCCCTTTGTATTCTCTGTGGCCCTATTTGCCAAAGCTATCTCATGTCCCCTTTTTGCCATCCTGTTCTTTGCATTCATCAGGAAAGTTTGCAAGAATATGAACTTAAAACAAATATTTATACTGCATGGGAAGTGTGCTAATTCGTTGGCCAATGGCTAACTGTTAGAGGTGTTGTCATGGAGAATGCACTAATTAATCTTAATGACAAATCATCTCCCATTTTTCTAAACTCCAATGTGTATAGACCCAACCGGTTCATCCTTTCTTAAGGCAACCCCTCCATACCGGGAATCAGCCTTCTGAACTGCTTCCAAAAGAAATATATCGCACTGTCAGGAGACAAACTATACCCAGGAACCCTGATGTAATCTCATCAATACCTTTTACATTTGTCGTAAGTTTTTCTTTACCTTATGCTCCATTCCTCCTTGCAATAAAACCCAACATTCCATTACCTTCCTCATTACTATGTGTGTATATGTGCTAACATTTTGAGATTCATATGCAAAACTTCAAATTTATCTGTGTATTGCCACCATAATTGTGGCAGAAAATTTGCAAAAATAATTAGGACCCTGATTTATCAGGTCTGAACAAGAAGCTGTAGAGTTGGAGATTCCATGGAGCCTTAACCTGAGAAGGTGCTCTGGAGACCATATGGTATTTTTGAGGTCAATTTGTGGCTTGAATGGCTTAAGGCATGTTTTTGTAGTACCCAGTCCATTTATATGTTCTTCTAGCAAGAATGAGCCTAATGCCTCTTTCTCCTTTATGACCCCACTGTCCCACCACTATACACAGACAATGAGTAAGCTTCTTTGTGTGTTAGGCTCAGTATGGTAGTACAACTAACTGCTATTAGCATTCAACAGGAAACCTCTTCACCATTTTGTTTGTTTCAAACCTTAAGAGCTGGCATATAGGTGCAGCAGGCAATCGGGAAGGCTAATGGAAAGTTGGCCCTTATTTCAAATGGGTTGAAGTATAAAAGTAGTGAAATTTTACTGCAACTGTACAAGGTGCTGACAAGACCACTTCTGACTACTGTGAGCAGTTTTGCTCCCCTTTATTTAAGGAAAGATATCGTTTCAGTGGAGGTAGTTCAAAGAAGGTTCACTACGATGATCCCTGATTTGGAGGGACTGTCTTATAAGCAAAAGCTAGACCCATTGAGTCTCGACTCGCTGGAGTTTGGGAGAATGAGAGTTGATCACATTGAAAATATAGGATTCTTGTAGAGTTTGACAGGGTAAATGCTGTGAGGAGGTTTCTCCACATGGGACAGTCTAGGACCACAGAGCATAGTGTCAGAATAAAGGATGCCAATTCAAGAATGAGAGAAATTTCTTTTCTCAGTGTGTCTTTGGAACTCCTTGGTGCAGGGAGGAGTCCTTGTGTATATTTGAGGCTGAAATAGATAGCTTCTTGGTCAGGTGGATAATCAAGGGTTACAGGAAAGTGGATATGAGGAATGTTGGATCAGTCACCAATTCTATTGAATGGCAGAACAGGCTCAAGGCCGAACAGTCTGCTTCTCCTATTTCTTTATGGTCTTCACCATGGCTACTTTTCAAGCAATGAATAGACAGTAATTGGTAATAGAGGGAAACATTTTCAATTTTAAAGAAAGGGGCCTGAGTTTCTCCTATGTTGTGTAACTAATCAAATTGAATTTGTTCAACTAATCAGAGATGGTGTAATGTAACAGCTGTTGTCTGCATGTATTTCAAGGAGGTGTTTGACAAAATGCCACGTAAAAGGCATGATAAAATTGAGGCTCATGTAGTAAGAAAGGCCATTGTCTGCTTGGATTTTAATTTTTTTTTTAAATGCAAGAGAAGGTAGACAGTCATAAGGCCCAAGTTCAGTGCAAGTACCACTGCTTTTTAGATACTTCTATATAGGAAGTGAAAACAGGTAAATTGAATTTTTTTTTAATTCTCATCTGATCAAAACCAGAGTTTTAAAATTGATTATTTTCCATTTTGAAATAGGCTGTAGTATGTTCCTCCACAAACCCTCTTTTTGTGAAGGTCTAGATAATAGTCAAAAAACACAACATTCCTGTTTAGTTAATCTTAGATACACTAGGGGACATAACTTTAAGGATTTTGGCAAGAGCAGCAGGGGTTGTAAGGAAGAACTCTTTACATAGCAAATAGTAATAATCTGGATCTTGCTGCCTACCAGGTTGATGAAAGAGGAGACAATGATTTAAAAATGAAATTGGGTGGACAATTAAAACAAACCTGCAAGACTTGAACAGAACAGGGGAATGGGACTGACTGGATTTCTCTACATACAGCTGGCATGGGCTTGATGGGTCAAATGCCATTATGATTCTATGACTATGCTGCCACCATCCATAAACATGCAAACATTTGAATTTTATTTTCTTTTTCATGACTGCTCTAAAGAGCACCACTGGGATTTTCCCCTAAATATCCTATGAGACTGGGAATTCGCCACAAATTCACAACTGGCTGAAAGGGTGTGAGCTAGTGTCTAAACTTAAGCAAATTACTGATCAACATAGGTGCCCTCTGTTTTGATTGTTTTGATTTATTTGTTTTGATTTATTTGTTTTGAAGAACATATGTTTCTAAGATAGTGATTAATTATGCTGTGTTGATATGCAAGAATTTTCTTCTGCATTTGTGACACATTAAAAGAATTGTCTGGGGATGGTGCAATGACCTTTTATATTTTCCATAGGTCCTTTTTTAAAAATGTGTCACTATTTTGTTTCTCTGTAGTTAAAGATCCAAACAGCGTAGTACTCCTGCCTCTACCCTGATGACCCATTTTCATTTAAACTAGTGCTGCATTTTTCTCCATCTATCGTCACATTGAGTATTGGAGCAGACCATGCTCTAACCTTGTCAATTTTTTAAAGGTACTTTTAAAAAAAATAAATAAATAAATAAATAAACCTGTAAGCTATCAACAGAAATTGTTTGTTTGTTTACAAAAATTCTGTCTCTTTTCAATGCAGATACAAAACCAGATTAGAGACATAGATTCACCAGGTGCTTACAGGAGAGAGAGGCCCTTCAGCCCACTGTATTCAAGCCAGTCATCAGACATCCATCTAGTCTAATCCCAAATTCCACTTGGCTCACAGCTTTGTATGCTATGGCATTTCAAATCATCTAAACACTTCCTTAACATCATCAATATTCTTGCCTTCGCCACACTTTCAGGCAGTGAGCTCCAAATGCCCACAATTCTTTTGGGTGAAAGTTGTTTTTTTTTTTCACAAATTCCCTCAATCTCCTGCTTCTTACCGTAAAACTGAACCCTCTACTGAAAGGAAAGACTTCTCCTTATCTATGTCCCTCAGGACTTGTTATCCCTGCTCCCATCACTCAGACTATTCTTTTCTGCTGGATTTTTTCTTTCTAGGGCAGGTAAAGCCAATCTCATGATAGTTATATTGAAGCATATAGATAACTTAATTATGTACACAACAACATTTTAATAAAATTGACAATTTTATACTTGCTCATAGCAGAATAAATTTAAGTAAGCAAATTTATACCAAAACACACAATTGACATGTGAAAGCATAGTAACTATATTCTTTACAGATCAAATTAAAAATGTTCAATTTCTCTATTCTATGAAAGCTAACAAGGGTGTGGGAAAGAAGGGAAGACCTGAACCTGCAATCTTGATCAAGTTTGATAATCCTTCTCTCTATTAATCTTTGTCCATAGTTTTTGAAATGGCTTAGCCAATCCTAAAATACAAAGATCTGTTCTAGACATTACAACCCTCTCCAGATGAGGTCCCCCAATTTATTATGGTTCCAAGTGGGAATAAACAGATTTTCAAGCTTCTGGGTGAGGAGTCTACTGGATACACCTTTATATTCACCCACCAGTCGCCACAACAGGATTAATTTAAAAGGATCCCTTCCCTTGTGGATGCCTTTGTCCCAGACCAAATGAGTTTTATGCTTTAAAAGAAACTATTTTAACCATGGGATTCCAGTACAGCTAAAGCAATGTCATCTACCTGTCAATGTAGAAAATTGCTCAGCCAAACTCAGCCAAATCTTGTATGTAAAAACTAAGACAAATCCAACCTGGTCAATTACTGCTCCATCAGTCTACTTGCAATCACCAGTAAAGTGATGAAAGATGTTGCCACCAGTGCTTATTGTTTAAAGAGGACTAAAAGGCAAATTTAAAAGAAGGAAGAGCATAACAAAAGAAAATTTAAATAGAAGATTGGCGCACTCAACCCTGATTTTTGAGGGAAGTATTACTAAGGCAGTAGCCATAAAAGTTTATTTAAAAACATTTCCAAGGGGACATATATTATGTTTAGGGCCTTGAAAAGCAGAGAACATCTGTTGAGAACAAAGTGGGAAAACTCCATCTTGTCTGTAGATGATAGCTAAACACTCCAGAAGACAGGAAACCATCATCCAGTTCATCATTAAAAAATTTTGGAAAATCCCTGTAAGCAGTGCAGAGATGCAGTATTGTTATTTAACATAATTTAAATTTGGAAAGAATTAAATGTGATACAGGTTTGCTAGTTAACTGAACTTAAATACTTTGTGGAAGAATTTCATGCAGCATTGCCATAGTGTAGATTCTGAAAGTTTGCAGATGAGGAAAACTCTGTTGCATTGTTCTACTGCATAAGTAACAAAATTTATATAGCACTGACTTAATGCAAGAACACAAGCTTGAAGACAGCAGATTACAGCATTGAGATGCTACAGATGCATGCCAAAAGAATGCTGCATGTATAAACCAGTTGGTCACTTCCAGAGAATTTGCAGTAGTAGAACAGTTTCAGAGTACTAAGAAGTTTGATTAAGGATAACATTACGGCTGTACTTTGGGAGGATATTCCTGGGAATACACCTGGTTAAGTTATTTGGGTGGAACTGTGAAATAAGAAAGGGATGATCAACCTATTAGGCTTGTACTATAAACCCTCCAATTGTCAGCAGTAAATTGAGAAGCAAAGTTGTAAGGAGATTTCAGTTATCTGTAAGAATAACAGGGTGGTTTGGTAGGGGATTTTAACTTTCCAAACATATATTGGGACTGCCACGGTGTTAAGGGCTTGGATGGAGAGGAATTTAATAAGATTATAGATCTTAAATCTAGTGTGGAAACAGGCCCTTTGGCCCAACAAGTCCACACCACCCCTCAGATCATCCCAGAACCATCCGTCATAACCCACCTAATCTACATATCCCTGAACACCTACAGGCAATTTAGTATGTCCAATCCACCTAGCCTGCACATCTTTGGACTGTGGGAGGAAACCCATGCAGACACGGGGAGAACGTGCAAACTCCACACAGACAGTCACCCGAGGGCAGAATCGAACCCAGGTCCTGGTGCTGTGAGGCAGCAATGCTAACCACTGAGCTATCATGTCTGGCAATGTGTGCAGGCGTGTGAAGCATGCATTTGGAGCTCAGAAATTCAAGTGGCTGAGGCTGAAAAGTGCCAACAATTGTCAATAACGTATGGGGAATACCACAACAAAATTTCACAACGTGCTTATAAATGGCGATGAATCCTTAGCCCATCAGGTGTATGAGAGCAATTCTCAGTTCAACGAATCCCTGGATCCAAATACCTCTTATGGAGAGCCTTATCAGCATAACATTCCCCTTCATTATGCTGCCAAGCATGCTTTGAGAAAGTTGCTGCGAATATTCCTTTATAACAAAGATTGGAATCCAAACAAACAGAATGTACATAATGAGACTGCTTTACATTTGTTGTGTATGGGACCACATATCATGCTACCTGAAGCAGCCCTGTACACAAGCCAACAAAGACGATGGCAAGAATTTAAGGGTGTACAAGAAAATTTTCTGATTTGGTATGTAGACGTACCTATTAGAGAAGGCACGAAACTTGACCTGATCTTGGGAAATAAAGCAAGGCAGGTGACTGAGGTGTCAGTGGGGGAGCACTTTCAGGCCAGTGACCAGAATTCTATTAGTTATAAAATGGGGATGGAAAAGGATAGACTGGATCTAAAAGTTAAAGCTCTAAACTAGAGGAAGGCCAATTTTGATGGCATTCTGCAAGAACTTTCAAAAGTTAACTAGGGACAGATGTTTGCAGGTAAAGGGACAGCTGGAAAATAGGACGCCCTCAAAAACGATATAACGAGAGTCCAGAGACAGTATGTTCCTGTTAGGGTGACAGGCGAGGCTGGTAGGTGTAGATAATGCTGGATGACTAGACAAATTGAGGTTTTGATCAGGAAAAATTTGGAAGCATTTGTCAGGTATAGACAGCAGAGATCGAGTGAATCGCCAGAAGAGTGTAAATGCAGTAAGTGTATAATTAGGAGGGAAATCAGGAGGGCAAAAAGAGGACACAAGATAGCATTGGCAAATAGAGTTAAGGACAAACAAAAAGGATTCTACGAATACGATAAGGACAAAAGGATAACTTGGGAGAGAATAGGGCCCCTTAGATATCAGCAAGACTGCCTATGTGTGGAACAGCAGGAGATGGGAGAGATACTAAATGAGTATTTTGCATCAGTGTTTATTGTGGAGAAGGATACAAACAATAGAGAATGTGGGGAAATAAATAGTGACATCTTGAAAATGTCCATATTACAGAGGAAGTGGTGCTGGACATTTTAAAACGTATGAAGGTGGATAAATCCCTGGGACCTGATCAGGTGTCCCCTATGGGCAGCTAGGGACGTGATTGCTGGGCCCCTTGCTGAGATATTTATATCATCAGTAGCCACAGGTGAGATGCTGGAAGGCTAGAGGTTGGCAGATGTTATAAAAGCAGAGGTCGACCTTCATCTGATAACTAAAACCAAAACACACAGAGAGGCTCGCGTCACCCTATGATCTGTTAAGAGAAGTGTGAAATGTGGTTTAACCTGCCTCTCATTCCCAATCTGTTATAAAGGAGTGGTTTAATTAAATAAACTCCTGACACTCACTCTATAATCAACAAGTAACATGTTTTTTTTATCTAATAGTGAACAAATTAACTGAATTATTAACAAACTGAACAATTCCCCTTAAACTACTAACTATTCCCCAAAAAAACAACTTCCATTATATAAACCAAAATTCAAAATAAAATTAGCATACAGTGTCCAGAAATTACAGCCAGGTTACTCTTCTGGAATGTTCTGTGTCTTCTCCATTAATCTTAAGTCGGGAAAATTAATTAAGAGTACTGCAGTACCTTTATTTAGGTGATGCTTTCTCTAAGAGCTGAGATAGCTGATGTCTTAGCAGTTGGCAGTTCACTCTCTGCCAATTTTGCAATTATCCCTGTCTTTTATACCTTTGATGACACATCAATTTCTTAGAATAGGATTGGTCCTATGTTGTCAAAGCATCAGATTTAAATTTAAATTCATTTTAAGTATCTATATGCCTAGTATAAATTAATTGGCCAAATCAAAACTTGTTGTCTGAATAGCAAAATAAAACAAAACCGAGGCTTGGCCTGCTAACCATCCAGCCTGTTGATACAAATGTTACAATTCAGGTGCTCTGTGTACCTGCAAACCCACAAGCTACCCACAGACTTTTTTTTTTAAATCTCCAAGCCCGGAAAAATCACATTATCTTTTTAAAGGACCACAGACTGCTTTCCCCCCATCATTTTATAAACATCAATATTTTACAAACACCAAATTCTAAGGTCCTGCCTTCGAATCTATAATTACTCTACCCAACTTCGCAAGACTGATGTAGTGCCACTACTTAAGAAAAGTGGCTAAAAAAAGCCAAGTACCATAGACTGGTGAGCTTGACATCAGTGGTGGGCAAGTGGTTAGAGGGAATCCTGAGGGACAGGATTTTACATGTATTTGGAAAGGTAGGGACTGATTAGGAATAGTCAACATGGCTTTGTGCGTGGGAGGTCGAGTCTTATTAACTTGATTGAGAATTTTGAAGAAGTAACAAAGAGATTGATAAGGGCAGAGCAGTGGACATGATTTATTTGAACTTCAGTAAGGCATTCGAGGTAGATTCCTGAATCTACACTACACTCAATTTCTTCAAGGCATGTCATCCAGAAGCTGGCCCAACTCCATAAATATTAAAGAGGGTTCTCAGATACCTACACCAATAACAAAGCTGGATGAGTTGGGGACACAGAGTGCAGGCTTGCTGCACACATCCTTACCCGATAGTCAAGAAAAATGTCAACACCAGTAATAGAGATGAGAATCCAATAGTCAAGTCCTGTTTGTAATTTTTAAAACTTCAGATTCAACTTGACTCTGAAAATCTGCTTCCAAAGTGGACTGCAGATGTCAAATGTGTTTTTGTCCACCTTTTTCCTCTATCTGTCTGCTCCTCTGCCTCAAAGATGAATTAGTCATTATCTTTTCTAACTGCCAGCAAGGTAAAGATCCATAATTTGAACATGTGAAAATTCTTCACTTTTTTCCTTGAACAATAACATATACCCTTTCTAACCTTCTCTATTTCTCTCTACTATTTTGCTTTTCCCCTTCCCCGTCCTCATCATTTCACCACCCCTCTGGCCCAGAACTGTATTCTGTGCCCTCTTCTTTCAATGTTACTCAGGTTAAACACACTAACTAAACTGAAACAAAGTATAGGCATGCCATCGAATGGCAGCACATAGTGGATCTGCAATTCTTTGCCAGAATAGATCATTCACGGCTGACCATGCTTGAAATCTGCAGAATTACAGCAGTTTTTGGAAGAATAATCCTGCTTTTATCAGAAGTCTTTGCTGTAGTTTAGTCATGAATTCTATTTGCTACAGTTGTAAAGGCTCTACTTAGTCTATCTCATTTGCATAGTTATTCAATTCTTTTCACTCCAGACAGAGTAAATAGCTTCTGTTTGCTACAAATTCTTCCTCTGAGTGCCAGCCCTCCTTTGGCTGATGCCATGTAATTTATTGGCCATCTGGGGTGGCAACAGTCATTCCTTAATATTGTAGTTTTGAATATCTTATGTTATTAGGTAAAACTTGAAAACTATTTAATCAATATACCTAACTGAATCATATAAGAATATCCTGGGAAATTAGGCAAATGCTCAAATTGTAAGATCCAAATGTCATAAGTTTGAGCAAAAAGTGTCAAAGCATTGGCTTTTGGAGAAGCCTAAGGCCAACAATCAAAAACTTGATTAAAAGCATTAAAATATACATAGGGTCAATTCAATTAACATATCATCTTATTAATTAATATATTTAATAACATTTCACTTTGTCTAAAGTTGAATTTCAGACACTAAATAGCAAAGGAAAACATTTAAGAAAAAAAACAGCATTTTGAGTGATTGTCGAAATCCACAAGTCAGAATGAATACTCCCGGGGTGATAGACTTTTATTATTAAAAGGTGATTACTAGGCTTCAGTTACTTTCTTAATGATGAAAATATTCAATAAAGTCCTACCCACAGGAGCAAAAGGTACTATAGGTACCTACTGGTGCACCATTCTAGAATTTAATAAAATAAAAAGCTCATAAAACATCTTTGTTCTGACCTTCTTGTTTATTCCCAGCACAAATTATACCTTTCTAACCTGTCTTAAAATGAAATATACAGCAGAAATAGCACTATATTTTTTGTCTATGGCAGTTGAATAGCCCAGAGAAATTGATCTATAGAAGACAAACTTGCACTTATGTATTATCTTTTGTGACCACTAGAGGTCTCAAAGTGCTTTAAAACTGATTAAATACTTTCACAGTGGTAGAGCCTGTTTAAAGAATCCCATTTGAAGTATTTTTGATGTGTGGTCACTTGTGAAGGAGAAAATGCAGCAGCCAACTTACACACAGCAAAGTCCCTGAAACAAAAATGAGATATTAATCAGAAAATCTGCTTCCGTAATGTCTCATTTAGAGATGCCACCTCTAATGGTGCCGCAATAGACTGGAATGTGAGGCTTGATGTTTGTTCTCAAACTGTTGTCTGGATCTTGAATTTAAAATTTGGTAATTTAGAGACAAGAGTGCTTCCATCTGCACCACAACTGACAATGTGGTTAATGAGATGGATGTTCATTTCCAATAACAGCAGGTTGTCAACTAATTAATGTGAAACCAACTACTAAAATGTCCTATGGCTGGTAGTAATTCACTACCAAGCAATAATCAAATTCTATAAGGAGGCATTTGTTATGGAGCAGAGGTGGTCCCCTCTGATAACCAAAACCAAAACACCCAGGGAAGCTCACTTCACCTCATAATTTGTTAAAAGATTTGTGAAATGTGGTATAACCTGCCTCAGCCCCCTCCCAATCTGTAATAAAGGAGTGGTTAAATGAAAAAAAAAATCCCTGATACACACTTTATAATCAACAAGTAACAATTTATTTATCTAACTCTGAAAGTTAACAAATTAACAGAACTACTAACAAACCGAATAATTCTCCCTTAAGTACTACTTTTTCCCAAATGAAACAAAATTCTAATGGTATGCTGTTCCAATAGATACAATTCCCACTTACATAAACAAATTTTAAAAATGAATTAAAACCTAATCTCTCAAAATTACGCTCAGGATAAGTCTTCCAGAATGTTCTTTACCTTCTCCACTGTCCTCCAGGCAGGAATGCCTTCCTCCATTGAATTCTTATATCAGGAATATTAGCTAAGATTGCTGCTGTACCTTTAGTTTAGATGGTGGTTCTCTGAGAGCTTAGAGAATTCTGTGAGAGCCAGTGATTCTTTCTTTTATAGCTGACAGATGTTCTCTTGGCTGATGACAGTTGACTGTCACACCGATTTTCAAATAGCCTCTTCTTTTATACCCTTGATGACCTATCAATGTCTTATCATAGGATTTGTCCTAGATAATCAAAACCATCAGGTTTAAATTTAATTTGGCTGTGGTATCTACGGCCTGGTTTAAATTAATTGGCTAAATTCAAAAACATGTTGAATTTTAAGACAATGTTTCAATTTTAAGAACTCTGTGCATCTGCTGCTGCCTGCAGACTTTTTTCTGAAATCTCCAAGCTATAAAACAAACATCCTTTAAAGGGACCACACACTCTTGCCCCCTATCATTTTACAAACAACTCCTAACATCCTGCCTTCCAATTCACAAGTATTATGCCAACTTTGCAAAACCTCCCCCGTTAACAAAAAATGAACCATCATTATGAAAAGATGACTTTTTTTCTAAATATTAACCCCATTATTACTACATACGTAGGTCATTAATCTCGAGTTACACGTTTCATACTAATTCTATATACATATATATAAAACACTAAACAATATCATCTCTATCTTACATATAGATTTTCCCTTTAAACCCGCGATTATACATCCACAATAACATTTTCATGACCCGCAACATGTACAATCTGTAAACTAAATATTTGTAACATAAGACTCCAACGAAACAGTCTGGTGTTCTTGTCTTTAGTCTTTCCAAATATATCAAATGGTTGTGATCAGTGTACACAACCGTCTCTGATAAATTGCTTGCAAAATAAACATTAAAATATTGTAAGGCCGATACCAAACTCAATAAACTCTTTTTTTCTGAAGAAGGGTCCATGCCCGAAACGTCAGCCTTCCTGCTCCTCTGATGCTGCTTGGCCTGCTGTGTTCATCCAGCTCTACAACTTGTTAACTCTTTTTCAATGGTTGAATATTTTCTCTGGTGTATATTGAGTTTCTTTGAAAAATAACCGATTGGCCTTTCAAAACCAAATTATCCTCCTGTAACAGCATAGCTCCAACCCCTACGTCACTTGCATCGATAGCAACTTTAGAGGGTTTCAAGAGATTTAGCGTGGCTAAAACTGGTGCATTGGTTAACACTGGTTTTAAGTTCTTAAATGCCTTCTGGCATTGTTCTGTCCACCGGAATTTTCTGTTCTTCTTTAGCAAATCCGTCAGTGGTGCCACCATGCTACTAGTGTTTGGTACAAACTTCCAGTAGAGTCCACTCAGTCCCAAAAAAAGGAGCTCCTCTTTCTTTGAGGATGGTCTTGGAAATTCCTCCATGGCCTTTGTCTTCATGTTCCTCAGAGTCATCCTTCCATGTCCAATGTTGTGTCCTAAGAATATCACTTCTGCCTTCGCGAATTCTGTTTTTGCCAAATTTATGACAAACTTTGCCTTCTGTAGTCTCTCAAAGAGCTCTGCCAAATGCGCCATGTGATCTGTCCATGAATGGCTAAAGATCACTAATTCATCTATATATATGGCACAATTAATCAATCCTGCCACAACTCTGTTCATAAGTCTTTGAAAAGTGGCTGGTGTGTTCTTCATTCCAAAGGGCATTACTTTAATTTGCTATAGCCTATTTTGAATTACAAATGCAGAAACTTCTTTCACTCTCTCCAACAAAGGTACTTGCCAATAATCACAAAGTAAGTCCAACTTACTTTGATGTAAGTAGCTTGTCTAACTTTTTCCACGCAGTCCTCCAGCCTTGGAATTGGGTATAATTCTGATTTAGTCATGGCGTTGACCTTCTGATAATCTATGTAAGATCATTGACTACCATCAGGTATGGCAACCAACACGATTGGTGAATTCCACTCGCTTTGACTTGGTTCGATGATGTCTTCTTGGAGCATTGCTTTCATTTCCTTTTGTACCTGTACCAGCATTCCCTGCGTCAACCTCAGAAAGAAGCTGTTCCTGAACCTGCTTGTGTGTGTGTTCAGGCTTCTGTATCTTCTGCCTGATGGAAGAGGTTGGAGGAGATCATTACCAGGGTGTGATGGGTAGTAAGTTTTACAGATTTAGAATTTAAGTTTAAAAGTGTAGAATGGTTATACAAAATGTTAGAGTTAGATCTGCTGCAGGAACTCGCAAGGAGTCAGCTCAATCTGGCGAACTTTCATCCATTTCTCATCTACACTAACCTGCCAAGATCTCCATTTCCTCCTTAAGATTTTAGCCTTAAGGTAATAACATTCTGGAATACATTCTGGTTCCTTTTCTGAGTAACCTTTATGATACAAGTCTATTATTGTCTCATTTTTTTGTTGTAACTCCATTAGCCTTTCAGAACTAAACACCTCTTCTGATCCTTTTCCTGTTTAGGCTTTCCTTTACCATTTCATCAAACAGGATATCAGCTAACTGGATCTCAACTCCTTCATCTTTCTCTTTTGTCTTCCCTTCTTGGTTTAGCTTATGGCTGTGGGATCTTGTCACCACACAGTCCAGAAAATTCCAAGCTATTTTCCTTTTAACTCATCAGTTCCCTGGTTTTCTTTCAGCTTCTCCACTACAATGGTCACCCCCTTTGATCTGGCTAGGTCGTTTCCAAGAACAAACTGTATTCCTGGAATAGATATTCTTTCAATCATTGCCACTGTCATGTCCCCAGTCTTGATTGGGCTTTCCAGCCTTATTTTGCTCAGGGGAACACTAAATCTCTCTCCATTTATTCCACAGATCATCATTCTTTCGGGTAACATTTCAAAAGGAGTGCAAATACTTTCATCTCTTACTTTTAGAGACTGTCTAGCTCCCATGTGTCTCAATATTTTAACATCTTTACCTTCTGCCCTTGTTCTTCTTGAGTAAACTTTACCCACAGAGGTGAAATCTTTGAAGAGATCGGGCACTCTCTTACTATCCAGCTCGTGACTAGGCTGTGCAGTCTCCTGCAGCTCCTCGATTTCTCTCCTTCACTACCTCAACTAGTCCCACTGGTTTAGCCTCTTTTACCACATCCTGTTTTCCAGTGCCTCTCTTAAACCATCAGCACTGTGACCTCGTTCACCACCCAACCACCATCCCCCCACAAATGAGTGGAAACACCTGAGGCCTTTCACCTCTTTTTCACCCTCTTGGGTTTCTATTTTCACATGTGGCAAACTGTTCCCACAATGATCTCCTTTTTGTTTTTCATTGAAGGATCTCCCTAAATCCCAATTTCTGTCCCTCATGGAATGAAATTGCTGTTGGAAACTAGATTTCAATTTATGCCCTAATGCGTATTCATCCGCCATCTCTGCAGCACTTCTCGCTGTTTTAACTCTGTTTCTCAATGTGAGTTCTTATCACTCCTAGAAGTGAGTTTTTAACCTCCTGCAGCAGAATAATCTTTCTAAGATCCTCAGATGTCTTTTCTATCTTTAATGCTGTCAGCCATCTATTGAAGTTGCTATATTTAATTCTTTCAAACTCAAAATAAGTCTGACCTGGTTCCTTCCTTACACTCCTAAACCATTGTTTATATGCTTCTGGTATCAATTCGTAGGCATTCAATATAGCCTGTTTTACTTCTTCATATTCTCTTGACACCTCCACTGACAGCGCTGCAAACACCTCACTAGCCCTGTTTACCAACTTAGGCTGAATTAATATTACCCACACAGTCTCTGGCCAGTTCATCTGGTTACCAATTTTGGTAATGTGTGGACATACTTGTATATATCCCTACCAGGCTGTTAGCTATGATGAGTTTGCTCATCCTCACTTTTATCTTATACTTTTACTTCTGTTACTTGAAATCTTTTTGCTTCAAGTTCCATCTTCATTTTTTACAACTTGAACATTCTTTCCCTTTCTTCTGCCCTGGCTCTTCTTTTCTATTCTTTATCTTTTAACTCCAATTATCTAATTTTCAATTTATTTTTTTCTAACTCCACTGCACGTGACTGATTTTCTGGTATACCTAAATGCTTGACTAATTCCCTTACAATTTCAGCTTTCCTTTTTTCCCTAGTTAAGCCCAAATCTAGCCTGTTTGTTAAGTCTAAAAGTATATCCTTCCTCTGTCTTTCTAAACTTTCTTGGCAAATTTGGGAAGCATCTTTGACTCCCAGAACCTCTTTAGCAATGTTAAGAGCCATTTCCCCACTTTTGATTTAACCAACAACAAGCACCCAAAATTAAACAGATTTTTTCCACTTCTCACGTAAGTTTTGTTTAAAGATCTAGGACACTAATCGCCAAGACTGTTTAAATCTTCATACCCAAATCTGTTCAAATCTGTCCAAATCCATGCAGATCCATTCAAATCCTGTACATGAACTGGCCAGATCCCAGACGAGCCCCCAATCTGTTACGAAGCAGAGGTGGTTCCCCCCTCTGATAACTAAAAGCGAAACACCCATGGAAGTTTGCTTTGCCTTGTAATCTGTTAAAAGAATTGTGAAAAGTAATATAACCTGCCTCTCACCCACCTCAATCTGTTATAAAGGAGTGGTTAATTGAAAGAAATCCTTGATACTCACTTTGTAATCAACAAGTAAAAATTTATTTATCTAACTCTAACAGTGAGCAGACTAACAGAACTACTAACAAACCAAACAATTCCACCTTAACTACTAATTATTCCCCAATAAAACAAATTTCAAATGGTATGATGTTCGAATAGATACAAGTACCACTTATATAAATCAAATTAATAAAAAAATTAAAACTTAATCTCTCAAAATTACAGTCAGGGTGCATATTCTGGAATGTTCTTTGCCTTCTCAGCTGTCCTCCAGGCAGGAATTGCCTTCTTCCATTGAATTCTTGTGTCAGGAATGTGTCACTATATCTTTAGTTTGGATTATAGTTTTCTGAGAGCTATGAGAGCCAATGGTTCTTTTTTTTATAGCTGAGAGCTGTTCTCTTGGCAGATGACAGTTGACTCTTAGACGGATTTTCAAATGGCCTTTTCTTTTACACCCTTGATGATCTATCAGTTTCTTACATTAGGATTGGTCCAAGGTAATCAAAACCGTCAGGTTTAAATTTAAACTTAATTTGGCTTTGGTATCTAGGGCCTGGTTTAAATTAATTGGCTAAATTCAAAAACCTGTTGTCATGGTAAAACCTTGTTGTCTTGCCTTTTGTACAATGTTTCAATTTCAAGAACTTTCTATGTATCTGCTGCTAAGGACGTTTGTTTTAATCTCCAGGCCTAAAAAAACACATCTGTTAAAGGGACCACGTACTTTTCCCCCTAACATTTTACAAGCAACTTCTAATGTCCTGCTTTCCAATCCACAAGTACTTTACCAATTTCGCAACACATTTCAAATAGCTTCTTTTGTGTTTTGAGGAGATATTGAATTGAGGAAGGACCCATGATGCCACTTTAGAGAAGTAATCAGCATCCTGGCCAATACTTGTCCATCAACCAACAGCATTGAGATTAAAACCGAAAGAACTGCAGATGCTGTGAATCAGAAACAAAAACATAAGTTGCTGGAAAAGCTCATCAGATCTGGCAGTATCTGTGCAGAGAAATCAAAGTTAACGTTTTGGGTCCGGTGACCCTGAGGAAGGTTAACAGAACTACTCGAAATGTTCATTTTGATTTCTCTACACAGATACTGCCAGACCTGATGAGCTTTTCCAGCAACTTCCTGTTTTAATCACTGAGATTATTTGGTTATTATTATGTTGCAGTTGGGTGGGAGCTCAGTGCGCTCAAATCGGCTTCCAAGTTGCACATATGTCGTTGGTAGCGCTCTGACACATCCAGGGGTCGTGAAAGGCGCTACTGAAATGCAAGTTGACTGCCCTGCTGCAAGCCTGCCAGAGAGAAGGCGCACGCTGCTTTGTGTCTTGAGCTGCTGAGTTCGAGCCCCGTCTCTAGTTTTGCTGCTGATTGGGCGAGGCCGCGGAACCGCCTCCTGTGATTCGTCAATCCCCTCTGGCGAATGGCTGCAGCCGCTGTCAATCACCAAGCTCCACGGCTGGGTGCTGTGCTCCGGGAACGGCCCAGGGAGAAACCGCATCCTGGTCTCGCTAGCGAGCAGCTGCTTTCCTCTTTACGAATCATCTTTCCCAAGTATTGCATGCAAGCTTACAATTGCGAGAGTTCCTTCCTTCCTCCTTCCTAACCCCCCCACCTCCCCTTAACTGAAACGTTGAGAAAAGACAGGCTCAGACCCAAGAGAAAGCCTGAGTGACTGGGTGAGTTTTCATTTTTTTGAAGTTTTGACATATTTAACTGACTGCAGCCATAAAAGTTCATTGCACACGAAGAATTGTTTGCAGGAGATCCCGGACGTTTGTTTTTAGGCTGCAATCGTGGTTGTCACGGTTCAATAATAGAATTCAGTCTGTCACTGCAAAAGCTGCAATCCTGAACTTCTTCCTGTCTCTGCCTTCGGCTGCTCTGTGACCGTGAGCTTTACGAGCAGTGTCTTTACAGAAGCGGATTCTCTCCACTGAACAGTCCCCTTGCCCCCGCTCAGAAACATACAATGAAGAGAGACCTACATCCCCAGTTTTCTCTTCCCTGCCTGCAGTGTGCATTGAGTTCAGCCTTAGCAAATGTTTTAAATTCAATATCCCCATTAATTTAGTAAGTGAACCCGTCAGTGTGTAATTCATCAAGATTCGTACTGTACTGTACAGATTTATGCATTATTCATGATTGCTAAGAGCAAAACTGTTACATTTGGCCCTGATTGGTAAAGACTTGTCAGAGACTGTCTCCTCGCCTGCGCAAAAACAACAAAAGCATTTAATTATCGGCTTGTGTCAGTTATAGAGCAGACATGTTTAATGGAAGCAAAGATCTTCCGCATCTCAAATCGGAAAGTGCACTTTGAGAAATATGATTAGCCCGAAATGGGCAATTTCACATCTGTTTTTACTGACGCCTGTTGCAGTACTGTATAGAAAAATCGCCATTAACTGAACTGCGATATGAAAACCACACGAGTCTGCATTAAAATTGTTGTGATTGAGCCAATCTCTATGTCTTATTAGAATGAGATAAACGCAGCTTATCTAAAAAAAACTTCCGAATTTGCGGTATATGTACAAGTTTGCAGCAATCCTCTGTCCCCGCCCAAAGGATTATATTTCCCTGGGAAGTACACTTCTTCTGTTCCTTTACCTGCCTGGAAAGTGCTGTCTCCTAGCTAAGGAATGGTTTCATCATGCAGGTCATCTTCTGGTAACCTTCGTGGGTATGCCGTTCATTTAGTAAGCTTCGTCGGTGCTGTCAGTCGATTTGACTGTTCATATTATCACAGCCAAGTTGATCCTGTGTTCATCTGAAATCTATACGTGTTTCTAACAAGGGCCTTTGGATAGTGATCAGGGCCAGGTACAATGGCTGATTCCAAACATAGCAAATGATGGTCATACTATTAGTGTCTCTGCTGAATACTTAGCTGTGATTAGCTCTGTTAAACACAGATTTCTATTTCCCTGTTTATTTTTGCTACTTTTGGTCAATAAGACCATTTTTATGGTTTTAAGGATTAAATTCAAACAAATCTGATTCTGTAAAATGTAGGCATTGGAGAAGGATATTTATTAATATTTCAGAAAACAAACCTTAAGAAAATAACTTTTATTTATATTGTACCTTTTACAATCTCACAGCATCCAAAGCTCTTCACAGTCAATGAGGTACTTTGATAAAGTGGTCACTGTAATGCAGAGAACCATAGTAGGCAATTTGCACACAGCAAGGTCCCTCAAACAGCATTCATTTTCAATTCAGTTGTTTGTTCACAAGATGTGGGAACAGCACACCAGAGAGCTGGCAAATGGGACTAGATTAATTTAGGATAAATGGTCTGTAATGGATGGGTTGGACTGTTTCCATGCTGTACAATTCTATGAGTCTATGACTGTAGGGCATTATTTATTACCCATTCTTAATTGCCTTCAATAAGGTGACATTACACTCACAGTGCTGTTAGGAAAGGGGTTCCAGGGTTTTGACCCAATGGCAAAGATACAAGTCGTTAGTTAATATGTTTTGGTCATTTTTGACAAGGAGGTAAAAGTGGTGTGGGATCTTTTGCATCCACTTCAGAGAGAATCTTGGGTTTCCATTTAATAGCAGAGCTTTTAAGTAATGGAAAAGATTAACAAATCAGGCACAGACAATTTTCCAACCACCTGGTACTCCCTTAGTGCTGCATCAATTTTTTAGCGAATGAAAGATCAAAAATAAGTTTTTATTTATACATTGCCTTTAATGGAGTAAAATGTCTCAAAGCAAGTCATGGGAGCAATATAAAACGAAGTATGACAATGAACCAGAAATGGAGATAATGGATCAATTGACAAAAAGCTTGGTCCTGTTTTAAGGAGTGTCATCAAACGAGAAAGTGAAGCTGAAAGGCAGGGAAGGAATGGAGCTTGGGAATTTGAAATCAATGGTTTCATTCAACCCCATATTTAATTAAAGAAAATTTATGCTTAGCCAGTACTGGATAAGTAGCTCCACTAAACAAGTTCACTTCCAATCCAGTCTCCATCCTTACTTCGAAATATATTGCCATTTATTGAGTATTGCTGAGTCAAAATCCTGGAACCTCCTCCCTAACTGCACTGTAGGTCCATCTCCACCGAATGGACTGCAGCAGTTCAAAAAGACAGCTTGTTACCACCAGCTTCTGAAGAGCAATAAATGCTGGCCCAGCCAGTGAAGGCCCTATTGTATGAATGAATTTTTAAAAGTCTAATAGTTTAACTTTAGTGGAGGAGTCGAGACCAGGGGTGGTGCTGGGGGCGCATCAGTGTATGCAGGCAAACTAATGCTGTGCCTATAGATGGTCACTAAGGGAAGGCATGCAGGTGTGAAAAGAAATTCTTGTGGGACACCAGAAGTTACAGAACTGGAGCAGAAAAAGAAGCCATTTCAAGTCATTGTCCGATGATTAGATAGTATTAAATGGAATCGGGGAAGGCAAGCCCAACAGTGAAAAGCCGTGGAGGACTATATGGTCAGCCATGTAAAAAGTTGCAAACAAAAAGAGTCAAAGTTTACCTTTGTCCCAGTCATGTAGGTTGTCTTCTGTGACTTTGATAAGATGCATTTTGGTATTGTGGCAAGAACAGAAGTTTGGTTGGGTGATCCAAACATGGAGTTACGCAAAAGGCAGAAACCAATTTCAGGTGACAACACATACAAATACTTTGGAGAGTGTGTGATTTAAGGTGTGGTGGTAGTTTGCAAGGGCAGAATGGTCAGGTTCTTTTCTTTGAGGAAAGGGCTGGTGACATTGAAAGACAGAGACACACACCTGAAGGGAGAGAACCCATTTACAATATTGGCTAATGTGGGGACCAGGAGGGGAAGTTGGGTAAGTAACACTTTAGTGGGCATAAGACTAAGAAAATGGGGATTTGGGGCATGTTGACAAGATGAGTTCAGAAAGGGCATGAGAGGCAGTCAATATTTCATGAAGTAACGAAGACTTTATTTTAGATATAGCATTGCATTCAATGGGCCAGCATTTATTGCTCATTCAAAGTTGCTCCTGAGAACGTGATGGTGAGCCACACTCTTAAACTGTAGCAGTCCATATACTGTAGGTATATGCACACTACCAGGATTTTGACCCAACAACACTGAAAGACCTGGTAATATATTTCCAAGTCAGGATGTTGAGTGGCTTGGAGGAGAACTTACAGGTAGTGGAGTTCCTGGATCTGATGCCGTGTCCTTCTAGATGGAAGTGGTCATGGGTTTGGAAGATGCTGTCTTAAGACCCTTGTTGAATTTCTGCAATGTATCTTGTAGATAGTGCTCACGGCTGCTAATGAGCATCAGTAGTGAAAGGAATGCATGTTTGTGGACGTAGTGCCATCAGGCAGGCTGATTTGTTCTGGATGATATCATGCTCCTTGAGTGTTGTTGAAGCTGCACTCATCCAGGCAAGTGCGGAGTATGCCATTAAATTTCTGACTTGTGCCTTGTATATGGCTGACACACTTTCGGGAGTCAGGAGGTGAGTTACTCACTGCAGTATTTCTAGCCTCTAACCTGCTGTTATATCCACTGCATTTATTAGGCTTGTCCAGTTCAGTTTCTGGTTAAACGTAACCCCCAGGATGTTGCTGGTGAGGATTCAGTGACAGTAATGCCATTGAATGTTAAGGGATGGTGGTGATTGCTTGTCACTTGTGTGGTGTGAAAATTGCTTGTCACTTTTCAGCCCAAGCCTGCATATTGTCCAAGTCATGCTGCATTTGAACATTGACTGCTTCAGTATCTTTATGATGGAGGGAAAGACATTGATGAAGCAGCTGAAAATGGTTTGGTCTGCGACACCAGCCCGAGGAACTCTTGCAGTGATAGTGTCATGAGAGTGTGGCCAGTACTGGAGCACAAGTTTTCAGTACTAATATTAGAATGTTGTCAGGGCCTTTGCAGCATCCAGTGCCTCCAACTGTTTCTTAATATCACATGGAAAGAATCAAATTAGTTGAAGACTGGCATCAGTGATTCTGGGAGCCTCTGGCGGAGGATGAGATGATTGTCAACTCAGCTCTACTAGCTGAAAATTGGTGCAAATCCTTCAGCCTTATCATTTGCACTGATGTGCTGGACTCCCTTGTCATTGAACATGGGCCTATTTGAGAAGCCTCTTTCTCCAGTCAGTTGTTGAATTATCCACCAAAATTCACAGCTTATGGCAGGACTGCAGAGGTTAGATCTGATTCTTGGGTTGTGTAATCACTTGGCTTTATCAGTCAATTGCTATCAATTTTTGTGGATGTTTGGCACAAAAGTAGTTGTGTTCTGTGGCTTTCTGCCTAACAGATATTTCTACTTGAAATATCCACAATTGCCCAGATTTTGAAGTGTTAATCTTGGCAAAGATAATTGTAATACGGCTAAAGAAATCTGAAGGAATGGATGTATTTTTCAAAACAACAGTGAATAAGCTGTTTTGCTTAAGTGCTGAAAAATCAAATTCTATTTCTCTCATGCTCTTTGAATTAACACATACTTTGTATTTTGACTAAAAATTTATCAGCATTGTGGTCAAACAATTGGTAGATCTGTTTTAGAATCTTGCCACTGGATCCAAGAATGTGATTTCTGTGTAGTTAGATTTCACCTGAAGTCTGGTATTGGATCGGTTTCTTTTGTTGGGAAGAGGTTACATTTTGCCTTGGCCCTGATGTATGACTCTTTAAAAAGTCATTTACCTTCATTTTAAAATATTCTACTGCCTGTCATAGAGTCATAGAAATGTACAGCACAGAAACACACCCTTCAGTCGAACTCGTCCATGCCAACCAGATCTCCTAAACTGATCTAGTCCCACTTGCTAGCATTTGGCCCATATCCCACTAAACGCTTCCTATTCATATACCCATCCAGATGCCTTTCAAATGTTGTAATTGTACCAGCCTCCACACCTCCTCTGGCAGCTCATTCCGTACACACACCACCCTCTGCATGAAAAAGTTGCCCCTCAGGTCCCTTTTAAATCTTGCCCCTCTCACCTTAAACCTATGCCCTCTAGTTTTGGACTTCACTACCCTGGGGAGAAGACCTTGGCTATTTACCCTATCCGTGCCCTCATGATTACGTAAACTTTTAGAAGGTCACCCCTCAGCCTCTAACTTTCCAGGGAAAATAACCCAAGCCTATTCAGCCTCTCCCTATAGTTCAAACCCTCCAACCCTGGCAACATCCTTGTAAATCTTTTCTGAACCCTTTCAAGGTTAACAACATCTTTCCTGTAGTAAGGTGACCAGAATTGAATGCAGTATTCTAAAAGTGGCCTCACTAATGTCCTGTACAGCTGCAACATGACCTCCCAACTCCAGTGCTGACCAATGAAGGCAACTGTGCCAAACACCTTCCTCACCACCCTGTCCACCTATGACTCCACATTCAAGGAACTGTGCACCTGCACCTAGCTCCCTTTGCTCGGCAATATTTCCCATGGTCCTACCATTGTGTGTATAAGTCCTGCCCTGGTTTGCCTTTCCAAAATGCAACACCTCCGTTTATATAAATTAAACTCCCTCTGCCACTCCTCGACCCATTAGCCCACCTGATCAAGGTCCTGTTGTACTCTGAGGGAACCTTCACTGTCCACTGTACCACCAATTTTAGTGTCATCTGCAAACTTACTAACCATATCTCCTATATTCACATCCAAATCATTTATATAAATGACGAAAAGCAGTGGACCCAGCACCAATCCTAGTGGCACACTACCAATCAAAGACCTCCAGTCTGAAAAATAACCCCTACCACCACCCTTTGTCCCCTACCTTCAAGCCAATTCTGTATCCAGAATTGGCAAGCTCTCCCACGTCGTCCAACCTTGCTGACTAACCTACCATGCAGAACCTTGTTGAACGCCTTTTTGGAGACATTTTTATCAGAGATTCAAGGGAAATTTTGGAATAATTGTTCATGTTGCTTCAGTTAGACTTTGTAAAAACAACAAAATCAAGAAATGATACATTTTCTCACTTTGCATGCGCACTACTGAACACATGCTATTTCATCAGACATGCTGTCCTTGGTAAATAACTTTAATGTCAACCCTGTCTGTTCAAATGGATATATAGGATAAATTATTCGATGATCAGTGAAATGTGATCAACATTCCTTCCTGAACTATCATTATTAGAACCTGGTTAACTGGTTATTCATTTCATTTACTGTTTGTGAGATCTTATTTTCCTATGGAAAAGGTGGCAACATTTAATTTGATGTCAAGTACTTTGATGTTGAGGATATAGTGAGGTGCTATATAAAGTCTAGATCTCCTTTTATTGAGGAGTCCAGGGTGTAATTTATAATGTCTTAAAGCAAGAGCAACAGGCACAACTGAGTTATTAGGTCATTACCATAACTGAAATATATATCCTTTTATATCTTACACAATAGTTTCTCTCTGCTGCTCGTATCAAGTCTTTACGTGACATGCTTTAAGTATGAGTGTTTTCAACGTAATCTTTTAATTTGCAGAGTAAATAACTTTTTTTCTTGTAGAGTAATTGGTATGATATTGGTTTGTGCTCAACTCCTCCTGCAGAGTTCAGTCTCCACTCCAAGGAGGAAAATCTACAGGGAAAATGCACCTGAATTGCTGTAGGATATGTCCTGCTGGCCAAGTTAAATGCAGGCAGAGCCTGGAAGCAGGTGGCTGCTCACTTGCACGGTCAGAGAACTGCATTCTGTAGGAGTTGTAAAAAAAAACTAATGCAAGTAGAGGGGGCCTTTGTTTCTTTTTGTTATTCCCTCCTCACCCCCGCACCAGCAGAATAAGAAAAAATGGATATTGAATACTGTTATCTTTTATATTCTTAAACTTCAACATTTGTATGAAAATGTGTAATTTTGTCAAGGTCACTCTTATTCCAGAACAGCAACATCTGTTTCTAAAATGGGTAAATGTGACTCCTTGCAAAGTAATTAAATTTTTTTAATGTAAGGAAGCAAGTAATATTTGCAGATGGTGGATGAAAGGTCTGTTTGCCATTTCCTACTTAAATTTTCTGTGCCTCAGACCAGAAGTTCCAGCCAGGCACAGCCTCATTTACACAACTTTTTTTGTCCAATTAGTAATCTTCCACCCAGGAGGGAGGTCAGCAAGGACGTAGATGTAAAAATATATGCCTGCATGGATCTTAGCTCTTCACCATAAAAATTCAAATGTTTTTACAGCACACTTCTGGTTAAGGTTTGTTTTTGAGAATGGTAAGTAGAATGAAACTCTGAGGACATTTTAAAATTTCATTTGGTATTCCAATGGAGTTGTATTTCATTCATCACCACTTCCAACTTGTATGAGACAGGAGTCCATCCAGAAGATGGGCTCAGAACCTTCCTTAGTGTTGTTCCTCAATCTCAATAAGCAGGAAAGCTTTGTAGAGATACTGACCATTGTAATTTTGATTTGATTTGAATTATTATTGTCACATGTGCTAAAATACAGTGAAAAGTATTGTTTTGCAAGCTATCCAGGCAAATCCTGCCATACGTAAGTACATCAGGGTAATAGAACAGAATGCAGAATATCGTGTTTATAGGTGCAGAGAAAGATCAATTTGAATAAATGAGAGGTCTTCATAAGTCTGATAACAGCAGGGAAGAAGCTATTATTGAATCTGTTGGTACGTGCTTTCAAACTTTTGTAACTTCTGCCCGATGGAAGAGGGTGGAAGAGAAAATAACTGGGATGGGAGGGTCTTTGATTATGTTGGCTGCTTTCCCGAGGCAGTGGGAAGTATAGACAGAGTCAATTGATTTATTTATTGTCACACGTATCAAAATGCAGTGAAAAGCTTTGTTTACAAGCAGTACAGGCAGATTATAATAAGCAAAGGATGTACAAATCATAAAGACTTAGACAGAGGCGTACGGATTACATTGCACTGGTCATGCGCTAGTGAGATCAATATTGGCAAGATCAGCGTTATTTGAGGCTAGAGAGTCCATTCATCAGTCTGATAACGACCAGGAAGAAGCTGTTCCTGAACCTGCTCGTGCATGTGGTCAGGCTTCTGTATCTTCTGCCTGATGGAAGAGGATGTAGGAGATCATTACCAGGGTGCAATGGGTCTTTGATGTTGGCCGCCTTTCTGCAGCAGTGAGCCATGTAAATGGACTCCATGGATGGAAGACTGGCTTCCGTGATGGTCTGGGCTGTGCACACCACCACCTGTAGTTTCTTACAGTCCTGGGCAGAGCAGTTGCTATACCAGCCCGTTATGCACCCGGACAGTAAGCTTTCAATGGTGCATCTGTAGAAGTTGGTGAGGGACCTTATGGACATGCCAAATTTCCTGAGGAAGAAGAGGCGTTGTTGTGCCGCCTTGACTGCGGCATTTATGTAGGAAATCCAGTCGGGTCATCGGTTATCATCACTCTGAGGAACTTGATGCACTTCACTCTCTCAACCTCAGTTCCATTGATGTAGATGAGGGTGTGTTCTCCTTCTTTCTTTCTGAAGTAAATGAGCAGTTCTTTAATTTTGCTGACGTTGAGAGAGAGGTGGTTTTCATTGAGCCACCTCACCAAACCCTCTATCTCCCTCCTGTAGTTTGACTCATCATCAATGAATGGAAAGCCGGTTTTCATGATGGACTGGGCTGCATTCACAGCTCTCTGTAATTGTATGTACTAGAAAGTTGCTCAGATGTTGCAAAATTTGTACTTGAATGCACACGTCACTTTTTAATTTGTTTTGTAATTTACACATGGTAACAATACATTAGGTTGAGATGACGACGTGAACTCACAGTGCAAAGCTCACTGAGTTTCAGACTCTACTTGACTGCAAAACTGGTTCTTAAATTTTGCATTTAACATTCATAATCTGGATATTAGGGTGAGGAGGAGGAAGAAAGATGAGACTGTTTGCCAAGATTTGTTTTGTGGAGAGCAGTTGCTATGACAGCTACTAGTTTTTTTTAAACTGTATTTACTTTGGAAAAGTTCCATGCATGTGTTGTGTTCAGATTTCAAATAATACCCCAGGGTCCGTCAGAGGTAGGTTCCCGTTTCTGGGGCACTGGCACCAGGCCTGGAGAAAACAGGATCTGCGCTGTTGAGATTATGTACTCTTGAATCATATGCAAGCCTCGTAACTAGGGAAGTAGGGAAGATGTTAAACAAAGGTGAGGAGAGAAGTGAGAGATCAAGCTTGGGTAGACATAGCAAAGTAGGAAAACAAAATAGTAATGTGAGAAATGAAGATCTGAATAGACTGAGGGGCCTCTTTTTTTGTTGTAAAAATGGTTTTACTCTTTGGCTTTCAAAACTGTACACAACCTCCAGACCCACTTCAAAAAAGACCTTCCTTGCTCTGAATTACCACCTCTGATTGATGCCCCTCCTGGAGCACTTGATTTTTGCTGGAGGCTTTTCTCCTGAATCCCTGGTGACTGCCATTGAAATCCATTTTGAATGGCTTGGCAGTCACTTCCGCCATTTTACTTTGGGAATCAGCAGGTGGCATTTCAGCAAGAGCTGTTTGCTTGAACTTCCTTGCTACTATCCCTTGCTACCTGGTCTCTTCATTTTGCTGCTTTTCTGTCTGGAACCTATAATTGAACCCATTGCACTCAATCAGAAGAGGGAAATCCATGGATAATTTAAACTTAAGTGCTTTACAAACTGTGATGAATATATCGAAGGGACTGTGCAGGGATCCCGGCAAAGCTGAGTACATTGAAAACTTCAAGGAAAACTTTACAAATACTTGGAGTGTGATTATGAGATATTAGTTTTGGAATTGGGCATGTGGATTGTGCCCTGTATTCTGCCTTTAGAATTTCAGTGTTTTAGTAAGATTAACAAAATCTGTGCGTAAATTTACATCAGACATTTTCTGAACGAGTGATGTTTTGTTGTGAAAACATCAGAATTTGTTACAGTAAGGAAATTACTTATAATGCAGATTGCTAAAGTAAACAATTCAATGGAACTATTGGGGTGTGCTTGGGTTACAACAATAGTAGTTTCACTTTAGATTGAGGTTACAGTTATAATGTAAAAGTAGTCAAAATCCAGAGTCTGACACCACTGTGAGCAGAATCAAATTCCAAAGGAGAACTATTATCCACTTTGTTCTAGAATTAATTTGAATGCTAACTCTTAATTTAAACAGAACAGTTTGGGGTCAGTGAAGTACAGACACACTTTATATTGATGCTAATCACATTGGCCGGTGTTGACTGTTGTGAACCCATCACATCTCCTTCGATAAAGTGAATTGATAGAAATTGTGCACTGACAATCACAGATAGAAATCCAAATTGCTGTGTACGTTTATCTTAATAATTAGGGTTCCATGCAAAAGTGTGTGCTGCAATGTTCAATACTGAGTATGTTCAAATCATTAGCTGAAAGTGCTGGACAAATTCAACAGGTCTGGCAGCATTTGTTTTGAGAGAACTGGGTTAATATTTGAGTCCAATGTGACTCTTCTGTGGAAAAGTAATTTTTGTTTTATTGTGGGAAAGGTTTAGGAAGCGTGCGTGGAACAGAAGGGAAGCTTAGGGTGTGAGGGAGACTCAAGATCACGTCATGACAAAACAAGTGGCGAAAGGGAATGGTAATGATTGTAGAGAGACACAGAGGACCAGAATAGGTGTTAATAGCAGAATATGTATCAGCTCTGCTGAAAGCAAAACTCAGAAGATGAAGCACAGGGAATGGTGGATGGAATAAAATGGAAGACTGGACCTATTTCTCTCTCTCCTCTACAACTTTTACCATTCCGACTATCTTTTTTGTTCTTACCAACTGTGATCTTTTGTCTCACTCACCTTCAACCCTTCCCCTGATTTTTCTATCTGTTAAATTTGCTTCTCCCCACCTTTTCCTACCAATATAGAACCTATCATTTTTCCATGTCTTCAGTTCCAGAGAAATCACATTGGACTCAAAATCCTAACTCTGTTTTCCTCGTCACATATGCTGACAGACCTGCTCAGTTTCTCTAGCATATTTTCCTTTCAGATTTCCAGCATCCAAAATATTTTGCTTTTGCTTAAATAAATGTTACTAAACCTTTTTTTTAAATTCTTCACAGCTTGACCAGTTATGAAGTCATTGTATTTTGGAGACTCCTGTCATTTCAAGAACAAATCCAGTGTGTTTTTAGTCTGTCATGCTGTAGCCACTTGAACCATGTTGTTGGAGAATTAGAATTTAAGCAAATGTGTTTGGATGCATTCAAAGATTAATGTTTGAACGTGAAAGTTACTTTTAACCAGGGATAAATGTCCTCTGTTTATAAAAATATTACAGCAGCATTTCTTGAAAATGAATCAGATAAAGGTACTGTCTGTGGGATAAATTTCTGAAACCCAGGCTCATTTCCATTTCCCATTCATGCTTCCTGTCAGTATTCTTCCTGCTGAACATTATTTGTCTCATGAGAGATCAAGTAAATAAATCTACAAAATGAAAACGTGAGAAACCAGAGCTTCCATTAGTTTTTAAGTCCATTTAACAAACTTGCTCTTTTGGTTAATGAGATGCCACATTAAGTTTCGGAAAGAGTGGGAAAAGATAACTGGAGAAGCACTTTGTGTCATTTCCCAGGCCTCCTGTCCATTCAGCAAGCATGTAGGTTTATTACATGGAGCCACAGGCTAATTGACAGAACAATTATAAGGCAAGTGTGGACAATTGAGTTAGAAAATGTGCAACAACTCATGGATCCTGTGATGCAGTGGTAGTATCCCTTCCTCTGAACCAGGAGACCTGGTTTCAAGTCCCTAACCTGTTGCAGAGGCGCGTTGCAAGATTACTGAATAGGTTCATTTAAAAACAAAGGTGCAACAACTCATATCTGTTCACATTCCTTTGGTCTTGGAATCAGCATGAATTACGTGCTACTTTTCCCCCATTTCAAATGCTTGCAGTGAAGTATGCTTGACTTGTGTTGGGGTACACAATAAGGAAAGTATGTGGTACTATAGTGTGAATGAAATCTTTGTGAACTTTTAAAGACCATTTTGGGTGAGAGGATTCACAGTTAAGTATTGGAGCCTACAAGAAAAATGATTATGTACTGAGCACGTCTCTGCCAGTTTTTTATTCTGTTTTTTTTTTCTGATCCCACTTTAATGGAATCATGGAATAGAACAGAAAAGAAGCTGTTCAACCAATTAAGTCTGCACTGTTGCTTTGCTAGTGCCATCCAAACCTGTCCTTTGTGTTTCAGTCATTGGCTCAGCTTTTTATATTATCAAATTTGAATCAAAAGATGATATGTTCAAGCCACACTCAAATATTTTTGTGTATCATATAACTGTGCTCAAGCTAAGGGGATGTTATATTGTCAGATTTATGATACTTTGAATGAGATTTTAAATCAGGTTGTTATTTGCTTATTCTTTTGATCTGTAAGACCATTGGTGCCATTCACGGAAGAACAGAATTCTGTTGGTGGCCTAGCCAATATTTGTACTCAACTAATGCCACCAAAAGGAGATTAACTGTTCACTTCACAGATTCACAAAAGTGTTGTGGTGCAGAAGGAGGCCATTTGGTCCATCATGTCTGTGCTGACTCTCCAAGTAAGCATCTTAATGCCACTCTCTGCCTTTTTCCCATACCTTTGCACACTGTTTCTAGTCAAGTAATCATCCAATGCCTTCTTGAATATTTGAATGAACCTACCTCCACCATGTTTTCAGGAAGTGCATTCCAAGCCTGAACCTCTCATTGTGTGGAAAAGTTTTTTTTCTCACATCACAAAATCTATCTCATTGCTGTTTGTAGAACTTTGTTGGGCAAAATTGACGTCTGAGTTTGCCAAATAAAAAATTGATTGTATTTACATAGTGCTTCCCATGACCACCAGATGTTTCAAAGTGTTTTATACCCTTTTCCGTATTTTTTAGATGTAGTTGCTGCTGTAAAATAAGATGTGTGGCAACCAATTTTTACACAGTAAACTCTCGCATACAGCAATAAAAGACCAGGTGGTCTGTTTTTGTGATGATGGTTGAGCTAGTACAATGGACATGTGCCCAAAAAAGTGCCAGGGATATTTTACATGTACCTAAGGAGGTAGATGAAGCAAAATAGTAACAGTAACCATTTAAATATTTTCAAAATGATTAAATATTTATTTTGGGCATCAAGAATTTCAGTCAATTGACATTTCATTTCAGAAAAGAAATTCTATAAATTGTTGAAAAAAGATAATAGAGTGTTGACGAGTTGCTGGAGTTCATAATTGTGTAGAAGTAGGAGCAACCTTTGCTTGGAAAGGATAATAGTACTTTCCCGTATTTATATTTGAAAGTGGCAAAAGTTAACAGAAATTAGAAAGTGAATTTTCAAGTTTGTGTAAATGTAGAATTATTTAATGTGCTTTAGCGCTACAGTTCCAAAAAAAACTCTTGCCCTTTAGTTGAGGCCTTCTTTCGTAGTAAGCCTTCCAAATATTGCTTTCACCTTTATTGTGTGCCAGTTATAACTCTACTCTTCCTGTCTATTTATCATTCATAAACCTCAGTTTATTCTCTTTGTTAGTATGTATTTAACCCTAGTCCTTTACGTACGACCTATGCTCCTAGTGGGACCATATTATCTGTACCTTAGGCATCTTCTATTTAACACTTTTCCCCTGCTAATTGCCTGTTTGATCATTTGGGTTTTTAGTTTGTTTCCCATTGAAGTAGTTACTTGAAAATACTAAGTCTCCATTCTATGCAAATCTGGGTGTAAAGAAATCTGCAGAGAATTTAAAATAAAATCAATGGTTAGCTACCTCATGTCAAAGATTTGAAAGAAGATACATGAGCACAGAGATCAAGTTAACATGTAGCTGAGATTATATGATTTTTTTTCAGTAAGGTTACAGATCTTCCACAAATCCGTTGAAAGGAGAGTAATCCAATCATTCTAATCATCACTGACTGTCAACAATGAATTTCTCTAAATTGGAGTCGCATTTTATTCCTTTGAGACTGAAGTGGACATCTGCTGAATTTTGGGGATAATTTGACTGTGTTACTCTAGAGGAGGTTTACTTACAAGTGACTTTGAACGTTCTTTAAGAGAGTGGAGACTTCAAAATGTATTTTTTGACTTCTCTGCCCTTTGTCTTACTGTTTTTGGTTGCAATGAATTAGTTTTCTCCAGCATATTTGCTGTTTGGGGTGAGGGTGAATGGGACTGAGGGTTTGGGTGGGGAAATATAATGTTTTAACCGAAAGGGAGCAGAATGAAGCCAGTGATAAGAGTAGTTTGTTTAAATCAATAAATATTCCTCAAGATGCAACTGCACAAATGATTTGTGACAGCTAAGCTGTTTTAATACAGCTGTTTAAAAAGGGCCACATAAATGCCAGTATTTAGTCAAGGGACTTTCAGATGCTATTAGATGTAAAACTATCATGGGCACTTACATAGCTGAAATACCTCTGGGGTAATATGAGCAAAGTGCAACTAGTCAGTGCAGATATGGCATGTGTTTTCGTTA
Source organism: Rhincodon typus (assembly GCF_021869965.1). Classification (NCBI taxonomy): domain Eukaryota; kingdom Metazoa; phylum Chordata; class Chondrichthyes; order Orectolobiformes; family Rhincodontidae; genus Rhincodon; species Rhincodon typus. Next base: position 63,504,492 of record NC_063334.1, read on the forward strand.
TATTTCAGTGTGCAATGAAAGCTTCCTTTTGTGGTACAAAGACAGCTGCCTTTGGGTTAAACAGTAAAAACTATTTAAATTTTTTTTCTACATTATTTATTGTGTTAACAATACAGATAACCCCCATACATCTAAGCTATCAAAAAGAAAATAATGCTTGGTTTGAACTATGTTGCTTTCTGTAAAGTAGTTTATTTTAATCTATTTATTGTGATTTCCAAGTTGATGGCTTGAGAACATATCTCTTAGCACACACTGTTTGAAGTTCTGGTAAATGTAGGTTGTAGATTTGTTTACATGTTGAAAACTAATCAAGTTTGCAAAAGAGAGATACCTTTCTGATCGATTAGCTAAATTGAATATTTATACTTAAGTATTTAAAACAACTGGCCAACTACGTGTTCCATTTGTTATTTTTCATTCAGAGGTTAAAGCTAAATATTCCACCATACTTTTAGAGTGAAGTCTAATATTAATGTCAAAATATTATTATGTTCTATTTTCCTGGAAATATTAACAAAGCATCAGATTGTGTTGTAACAGAGGCTATATTAACGTTAAAGTCAGTGAGAAATTGGTGGCAGCAGCAACAGCTAGGTGTTGTCTCATCATGTTTTCTCATAAAACAGTTGCCATCTGTCGTGACTAAATCTGTGGCTTAATGATTGTGGGAAGTAGTCTCCAGTTGCATTCCAGAAACTTGAAGATTGTAAACTTCTAAATCTTTTCTCTTATTGGTAAATCATTCGCTAGTGGAGAGTTGCAGGAAGGGTTTTTTTTTAACCATTAAATTGATCACTAAAATAATTATTTTCTTAAGAAAAGCCTCCAATTGTGTTTTCAAATCTCTCTATGCTATGAGTCTTTTAGAATGCAATAGAAGAACTTAATTCCTGGTTAAGATTCGCAGAGTCACGGAAATGTTACAGCACAGGAGAAGGCCATTCACCTCTTCATGGAATCACTGGCTCATTAAGTTCTTCCTGCAAATAAAGCCACCAACGGATTAATTGGTCATTTGTTCACTTGTATCAAAATTTAGTCCTCCTTGTGATGTGTGGGGATGGGTGCCTTCAAAGCCAAGAGACTGCCCTCTCCGACCAACAGGAAATGTTACCAGTCGAGCGCCAATTTGGTCCTTAAGAGTTGCCTGGCAAGCTTCTTGTTGAATCAGGAGCTTCAGCTCTGAAGTCATGCCTGGCAACCTCAGGAAGGGGAACGCATCTCTGAAGTGTCAGTCTGCACAGCCATGACACAGTTGACTTTTTTTTTATTTAATGGTGGGGGAGATTGTGAGGCATGGGTCATACGAAGTCAAAGGCCATTTCCCTGCTCCTGATTTCACACAGATTGGGGGAAATGGCGACCACCTTCCCCCATCCCACCCAGAACCTGGCAGGCAGGTCATCAGCTATCTCCATTAGGACAGCAGCCATTGTTTTCTACCTGCAGGAAAGCTATAATTGGCCCAGTGGAGGACTGAGGTCCCCTAAGTGGCTGGTAATTGACACTGGACCATCTTGGAAAAGGTTGAGGATCTTCCTTGGGCCAACTCAGTCAATTATTTACCATTTTGACCTCATCCGCCCTGCCTCCAGAGAGAAGAAGATCGCAACCTTAGTGTTTTTGGAACCTTGTTCTATATAGACTTTGTATCCATTTTTTTTTTAACATAATGGTGACCACAGTTCAGTGTAATTGGTTGTGAAGTAGTTTGGGGAATCTTGTACTACAAAATGTAAGTTCTTTGTACAAAGTCTGTACTCAATATAAGCAATTGCTGCCTGTCTCCCACTTTGTTTTAAAATAACTATGTCTTTCATTACTCACCTACTTAATTATTCTATTTCTACAAGGTGAATTTTAAATAAGTATATAATGAAAATGAGAGGATTGTGGAAAGGTTGGGAACTAAGAGATCATTGAAAATATATGTACTTTGGTTGATTTCTAATGAAATAATTTACTCCTCCATGGAAAATTATGGTTTATTTATTTGTGACTGTATGAATTGCTTTCATCTGTTTCAGTGCCAATGGTTAACCATTACATTCATGTTTAAGGTATAAAGTTCAGTATAATCCAGTATGTGTACTGTATATCTGTGTATACTGTCAAAAAATGCAATACTTCAGAAAAACTGAACTAAAAGCAAAGTGCTGGAAATACTTAGGGTCAGGCCACATCCATTGAGACAGTAACAAGTTAACATTTCAGGTCAAAGGTTTCAGATTGACAAGTGAATCCAGGTGCCACAGAGGCAATGATTTCTTCAGAGTGATGAAAGTGGAAGATATTTGCTGGCGGCTGAAATTGAGGAGAAAGTGGCAGAAGTGAAATGTGAGCACAGTGTGGTAGTGGGTGGGGGTGAGGGGGGTGAAAGGGGGACAGCAAAAGTCTTGGCAGTGAAATTGACATGGTCAAGGTCTTTCTTGCTGGCTATGTCTGTGAAGCTCAGCTGTCCACTCCTGCCGCAATGAGTTCCATAGATTCACTGCCCACTAGCTGAAGAAACTCCTCCTTACGTCAGTCCTAAGGTGTTGTGCCTTCACTCTGAGGCTGCGCCCTTGGGTCCTAGTCTCTCATACTGGTGGAAACATCTTCTCACTGTGTACTCTATCCAGGTATCTCAATATTCTGTAAGTTTCAATAAGATCCCTCCCTCATCCTTCTAAACTGCATTGAGTACAGATCCAGAGTCCTCAGCTGCTCCTCATATGGAAAGCCCTTCATCCCTGGGATCATTCTTGTGAACCTCCTCTGGACCCCCTCAAAGGCTGGCACATCCTTCCTTAGATACAGGGCCCAAAACTGCTCACAATTCCTATGTGGATTGGCAATTGTTGCAAGTTAACGGCCTGTCAGTTATGCACTCTATTTCAGCAGTACATTAAAACCAGCCCAAACCCAAAGTTGCTTTAAGCTATTATTTTGGATTTCAAATGAAACCTTTGATTTAGCTACAGTTATACAGTAGTTCTTGTCACTGTGACCCTAAACCACAAACATTTAGAGTAACATAACATGAGTATTTTTTGTTTTATTTTGTCACCTTGATTAGTCCATTGTTCACATAGAGTCACAGATGTTTATAGCATGGAAAGAGGCTCTTCAGCTCAACATTTGTGAAATGTTGATATCCTACAACAAAACGTATGTTTTCGTTAAACAGAAACTGGCACAGAATATTTACAAGGATGTTGCTAGGACTAGTAGGCCTGAGTTATAGGTAGAGGTTGGCCAGGGTAGGACTTTATTCCTTGGAACGTAGGAGAATGAGGTGTAACTTTATTGAGGTGTATAAAATCATGAGGGGCCGAGATAGGATGAATGCATATAGTCTTTTTCCTGGGGAAGGGGAAATGAAAACTAGAGGGCATAGGTTTAAGGTGAGAGGGGAAAGAATTAAGAAGGATCTGAGGGGCAGCTTGTTCTTGCAGGGAGTGGTCTGTATATGGAATGGGCTGCCGGAGAAAGTGGTTGAGGCAGGTACAATGGCAACATTTTAAAAACATTTGGATAGTTACATGGATCGGAAGGGTTTAGAGGAATCTGGACCAAATGTGGGCAATTGGAACTAGCTGAGTGAGCACCATGGTCAGCATGGACCAGTAGGGCCTGTTTCCATGCTATATTACTGTATGACAGTGTGACCCTAAGGTTGTAAACCGTGGCTGTAGCATGCCGAAAAGAAACCCTGTTGATTACATATTGCTTAAATTCCCTGATTCCTAATTTTTCAGTTCAAAATGCTGTAAATGTTGTATTTATATATAAAATATTGTACAAATTGAATTTACCTGTTGCTACATCATTGATATCATTGTTGTCTGGCTTGTTAAATGTGCAAAATTAAGCAAAGGAAGCCAGCCACTTATGGATGAACTACTGAGACTGATACAAAACAGTTCCTCAATAAAGAAGCTAACTTTTCAACACAAGCTTTGACAGTATGGACCATTTTTTTCATTAAAAATAAAATGTGTTGACATTGGAGTGCTTCCTCTTTTGAAGCGAACTTAGTGCATGTTGCAAACAATTAACATATATAGTCCCTCAAAATATTATTTTGCCACAAGGTTTCAGTGAGAAGGAAGTGTAGTTTTTAATGTGTGGTTTGGTGTTAGATGTTTTTGACATAAGGTATGCAGGAAATATTGTGTGGTGTTTATGTTAAATGTGTTAACTTTGTGTTTCATAGTAAACATATTTGTTCAGATTTTTTAGATATGGGTAAAGTAGGCAATTTGATGTTTCATTTTATTGACTTGAAACAATTATAATAATTCGTCATTGAAACCTCATAAAACTACAACTGTGTAGCATATTACCATTTAAATCTCTTCAAATAGTTCCTAAGTTTGGAATCATTGGTTCCGCAAGCAGAATTGTAAAACCAGTACTTCAGCAATTCTGTATACTACAGCAAATTTCAAGTAACAGTTTACATAGTTTGTAACCACACAGTTCAGATTGCCTAGAAAATAAAGATGACTAGGCTTAATTGCCCCCACCTATAGGCATCTGCTTCTTTGCAAAAGAAGTGGTGTCAGTTTAGTTTCTTCAGGGAAGGCTTGATTTTCTTTCTTGACTGATTTAAGACCATCGATAGTATCTTTCATCCATTGATGAAAGACAAAATACTTGTGATTATATTGTACCTTTAATGGTCACAGTATGTTTCAATGTTCTGTGTAGCTAATGAAGTACTTTTGAAGTTTAATCACTGTTGTACAGCTGGAAATACAGCTACTAATTTGCTCACAAGAATAAGGTTCCAGAAACAGCATTGAAACAAATAGCTAGATCAGCTGCTTTTTCATTTTGAAGTGTTTACAGAAATGTTTACGATGAGGCTGGGAATATCCCTTGAATGTGCTTTAACTAGTGTCATGGGATCACTTGCATACACTCTAGAGGGCAACCAGGGTTTCCATTCTATCCTCCTATCCTCTGTCGTGTTATCCTGAAGACAGTCCCACCAGCCCCAAGCCATCCTACTGTGGTTGGTAGCACAAGGCTGAAGCTGGCACTTCATATCTACTGCAAACGGTGTTCAATTCTCCTTGTGAAGGACTGGAAATCTGAAGGCTTTGTTTACTTTATCATAATATACTCTTTGGGCAGGAATGATTAGAATGCAGAAATTATCATAGGGTAGTTATGATCTTGAACAGCTAATACAGCTGCCTAACCAGCCAATGTCCTTTTTAGATATTTTCCATATCAACCTGTTCGGAGATGTCATTACACATCTCTGGAGCAAGTGAGACTTGAACCCAACCTCCTGACCTAGAGGTAGATATACTTCCGTTGTGTCACAAGAGCCCCTCAATGTCCCTTTTGCAATGAATCCGAGTGGTCTTAATCCAGGCTCCATGATATTCTCAAATTTCAGCGTTCATGACTCCTCAGAAACTGAAGCAGTCAATGATCAAATGCAGCTAGACCTGGACAATACCCAGGCTTGGGCTGAAAAGTGGCAAACAACAATGACCATATCCAATAAGACAACATTTATCTACCAGCCCTTGACATTCAATGGTGTTATCATCAATGAAACTCTCATTATCAACATCCTAGAGTTCCCATTGACCAGACACTTCTCTGGACTTGCCACATAAGTACAGTGGCTACAACAGCAGGTCAGAGACTAGGATACTGCAGTGAATAACTCACCTCCTGACTCCCCAAAGCCTGTCCACCATCTACAAAGCATAAGTCAGGAGTGCGATGGAGTACTGCCCACTTGCTCAGATGAGTGCAGCTCCAAGAAGCTTGACATCATCCCAGACACAGCAGCCTGTTTGGTTTGCACTAAATCCATGCACTTCCTCTACCACCAATACTCAGTAGCAGCAGTGTGAGCTATTTATATGATGCACTGCAAAGGTTCGCTTTAGATCTTTAAACAGCACTTTCCAAACCTACGACTATTTACATTTAGAAGGACAAGGGCAGCAGGTGTTTGGGAACACCACCGCTAGTAAATTCCCTTCCAAGCCACTCACCATCCTGACTTGGAAATATATCACTGTTCCTTCACTGTCATTGGGTCAAAATCCTGGAATTTCCTTTCTAAGTGCATTGTGGGTCTACTTACAGCATGTGGACTGCAGCAATTTAAGAAGACAATTCACCATTACCTTCTCAAGGGCAACTGGGGATAGGAAATAAATGCTAGCCAATCAGTGACACCAACGTCCCACAAGAGAATAAAGAAAACTTTGTGATTGTGGAGCACCTACTTATGCTACTGATTCTTAGCAGAGTAATTTGCTATATCTCCTAACACCAGTACGATTGAAAGAGCAAAACTGTTCCTCAAAGAAACTTGGTGTTTGCTTCAAATGCTATTCACAATTATATAAGAACATTTCATAAAAGTGATTACTCGCTTTGCTTGTCTGCATCTACTTTTCCCTTTCCCTGTTCTACCTATTACTTGATGAGTTATGATCTGCCTTGTAGCTTGGTAGCTCTGTCCATGATCTGTTTGAATTTGTTTAAAGATGATATAGGTAAGCTTTGATAAATTTGGGTCACTATTATCCCAGACACCAGTCCCTGTAGGAACTATGTTCAAAGAGATCTGTTTTTTTTTCCCGTCAAAAACAAATCTAGATTGAAAAACAATTTCAGTACAAGGAAAAACATCTGATACCCAAATTTTGATCTGCAAAATGAATTTTGTGGATGCTCACACTTCAGAAAATGCCAAGAAAATCATGAATTACATGACACCAGGTTATAGTCCAACAGGTTTATTTGAAATCACAACCTTTCGGAGCACTGCTCCTTCGTCAGGTGAATTGCCTTAAGGGGCCATTTGGCTCATTAAGTCTGTACCACCAAAAACATACTTCTCCTTGCATTAGAGATTGTAGGAACTGCAGATGCTGGAGAATCTGAGATAACAAAGTGTAGAGCTGGATGAACACAGCAGACCAAGCAGCATCAGAGGAGCAGGAAGGCCTTCCTGCTCCTCTGATGCTGCCTGGCCTGCTGTGTTCTCCCTGCATTAGCCCCACTTTCCTGCACTAGGCCCATACCACTTCAAGTGTTCATCCAAGTACTTTTTAAAGCTTGTGAGGTTTCCTACCTCAGCTACCCTCCCAGGCAGTGCATTCCTGCCATCTGGTTGAAAAAAATTTTTCCTCAAATCATCTGTAAATGTCCTGCTTTTCAATTTAAAATTATGCCTCCTCTTGTTGATGCTGCGACTAAGCAGAACAGCTGCTTTCTATTCAAGGATAGCAAGAACTGCAGATGCTGGAGTCAGAGATAACACAGTGTGGAGCTGGAGAAGCACAGCAGGCCAGGGAGCATCAGAGGAGCAGGAAAGTTGACGTTTCAGGTCAGGACCCTTCTTCAGCTCTCCTTTGTCAATTTTCCTGCTCCACTGATGCTGCCTGGCCTGCTGCGCTTCTCCAGCTCCATACTGTTTTATATATGCTTTCTATTCAACTTGCTCATACCCCTGATAACCTAATACACTTCTATCAGGTCACCTCTCAACCATCTCTTCTTCTAAGAAAACAACCTGAGATATCCAGCCTCTCTCCATAGCTGAAATTTTCAATCCCAGGCAACATCCTGATGAATCTCCTTTGCACCCCTCTAGTACAATCATGTCTTTCCTATTGTGTGGTGACCAGAACTGCGCACAGTACTCCAACAGTGATCTAACCAAAGTTTAGTACAGCTCTGACATGACCTCCCTGCTCTTACAATCTATGCCACAACTAATAAAGGCAAGCATCCTGTATGCTGTAACTTCCCTATGAACCTGTCCTGCCACCTTCAGGGATCTGTTAAAAAGCATCCCAAGACCCCTGTATGGGTATTTTTACAGTTCTGGAGGGATTGGAAGAGAAGGGAGAACAGCAGGCAGTCAGGACTTGATAAGGTAATTGGAGTAGGCAGAAGATTGAATAAAAGTAAATCCCGTAATTTAACCTGTAATACATACCTCATCTAAGAAATAAATTTTCTTAAAAATGCCCAGCCCCTGCCACCAAGCTTGGAGCAATAGAAGCTGTGACCCAGTATTGAGAAACTGCAAGGTAACTAAAATAAAATAACTTTTTACATGTATTATTTTACATTAAAAGTGATATCCAAGTGTGACTGAAGTGGCACCTCACCAAAATTGTAACTGAAGAAATAGAAATGGTAGTCCAAGTAAGTGGATAAGAATAATGCCCCGTGTGCAAAATGTTTTGTCAATCAATAAATAATTTGTGATGTGTGAAATGTGTATTTTAAGACAAAATCATATGGCTTTTTTATCCAAAGCACAAAGAACTCAGCCAATACTATGGGCTGAATTTTCCCACTTCCTGAACTATGTGGGCAATGACAAGTCAATTGGGAAAATATGGCGAGATTGAGCATGACATTTTTCCATTGTCTAGGAAAGAAAATCTGATATGCTATGCCAGGTTTGAACAGGGGGCTGAGAATCTCACCAAGAGCAGCAAGAGGCCTATTTGCTTGCGTTTACATTTCATAATTAGCTATTCTCACCTCATTTGTGTGCAGTCTCCCATATAGCAGACAGAAACCAAACGGTGACAGTTTCCAGCATGAATGACAGAACGGGTGTTTGGCAGCTCCTCTGGGTCTCTATCTTGGCCACTTCTGTTGGTAGCAACTGCCCGCATTCCCCTGTTCATGGATTTTGACAGTGAGAACACACCAACCTTACCAAATCATTACAGCACATCCTCAACTCCTGTAGTGTACAGTTCTCCACTTCAATGCTGCACCAAACTGATTCCTTACATTGTAATACTACTGCTAGGCCACTTTGTGCACAGGGATAGGTGTCCAGCTCATGGATTTGACTAGGGTGCATTGTAGGACACTTTGTTTGCTCTCTTAGCGTTCACTCACTTTGCATCTACTTGGATGTTCACAGCATCCCCTCATTTCCTTGCCTTTTTGCACATTACCACATCATTCAAAACTTACAGGCGTACAGCATCTGCTGTTCCCGTTGTGGCCTCCTCTACATCGGGGAAACCAAGCGGAGGCTTGGGGACTGCTTTGCGGAACACCTACGCTCGGTTCGCAACAAACAACTACACCTCCCAGTCGCGAACCATTTCAACTCCCCCTCCCCCTCCCACTCCTAGGACGACATGTCCATCCTGGGCCTCCTGCATTGCCACAATGATGCCACCCAAAAGCTGCAGGAACAGCATCTTATATTTCGCTTGGGAACCCTGCAGCCCAAGGGTATCAGTGTGGACTTCACAAGCTTCAAAATCTCCCCTCCCCTGACCGCATCCCAAAACCAGCCCAGCTCGTCCCCGCCTCCCTAACTATTACTCCCACCTCAAGCCCCACCCTCATCTCCTACCGACTAACCTCATCCCGCCTCCTTTACCTGTCCGTCCTCCCTGGACCGACCTATCCCCTCCATAACTCCCCACCTACATTCACCTTTACTGGCTCCAACCCCGCCTCTTTGACCTGTCTGTCTCCTCTCCACCTATCTTCTCCTTTATCCATCTTCTATCCACCTCCCCCTCTCTCCCTATTTATTTCAGAATCCCCTTCCCCTCCCCCATTTCTGAAGAAGGGTCTCGACCCGAAACGTCAGCTTTCCTGCTCCTCTGATGCTGCTTGGCCCGCTGTGTTCATCCAGCTCTACACTTTGTTATCTCAGATTCTCCAGCATCGGCAGTTCCTACTATCTCAGGCGTACAGTACTTCTGCTTTGCCTTGAGTTTTAACAAAAACTCAAAGCCAGGCAACTAGTCACATTTGCAGCAGGGATTAGTCATGGAAGTAGACATGTTGCTTTATGCCACCATGCTACATCAACATCACACTTGCAGCAATTGCCAGGAGCTTGTGTGGCAAGCACATGGCATGGGCATCAACTAAATGGTTGAGTCTGAAGGTCAAAAGGGAATAGTCTTCAGTCAAGTCAAGGGGGTTGCCGTCAGTAAGGCATATGGGCACAGTAAGCCAAGGGCATCATCAGATACCAGCTTGGATGTCGTCTTTTGGCACCTGGGGCAGTCAGCGGTCCAGAGAATGAGTAACATGTACTTCACTTCTGCCTACAGGGAGAACAGGTCTGGATGATTTATATCCCTGGCTGCTGAGGGAGATGTGGAACTAAATTTTTACTTCCTCTCTGGCCACAGGGAAGGTGCCAGAGGAACATGCCAGAGGACTGAAGAGTATTAATGTTGTTCCACTTCTCAAGAAAGGTCACTGGGATAAACCGGGGAATTATAGACCAATGAGCTTACAGCAGTCGTAGGGAAACTATTGGAAAAAATTCTGCAGGAGAGAATTAGCCTCCACTTGGAGAGGCAAGGTTTAATCAGGGACGGTCAGCATGGCTTTGTCAGAAGGAAGTCACGCCTAACCAATTTGATTGAATTTTTCAAAGAGGTGACCAAGTATGTAGATGAGGGTAATGCAGTTGATGCAGTTTTATATGGACTTTAGCAAAGCCTTTGACAAGGTCCCACATGGGAGACCAATCAATTAGGTAAAAGCACATGCAAATCAAGATAAATTGGCAAGTTGGATCCAAACTTTTCTTTGTGATTAGGGGACAGAGGATGGAGGTAGAAGGCTGTTTGTGTGACTGGAGGCCAGTATCCAGTGCTGTACCACAGGGACTAGTGCTGGATTCACTATATTTATAAACGATATAGAAAAAAATACACAAGGCTGATGAGTAAGTTTGCTGATGACATAAAGATTGGCTGGGTGGTTGACAGTGAAGTGGAAGGTCTTAGGTCACAGGAGGATATAGACGGATTGGTGAGATGGGTAGATTAGTGGCAGTTGGAATTTAACCCTGATAAGTGTGAGATGATGCACTCTGGAAGAAGTAACAAGATGACTGAGTTCTGACTGAATGTCAGGATACCAAGAAGCTCAGAGGAACAGCAGGATCTTGGGCTGCTTGTCCATAGATTTCTGAAGGTAGCAGGACAAGTGAATAGGGTAGTTAAGAAGGTAGGTGAGACACTTGCCTTTGTCAGTTGCAGCATATATTGGAGTTCAGTGTGCTATCCGATAAGATTCCTCATGACACATTTGCAATCCACTTAAAAGACACTTCTGCACTTCAGTGTTACTCAGGCTACATCTGAGCTGCACTGGCAACTGTCATTGTAATGCTACAGCAAGGACACTGTGCACTCAGGGACATGCACCCAGATCATGGACTAGACAAGGTTGCATGACCAGGCCATTTGCCCGGTGTCATAGTGCTAACCCACTCTGAGCCTACGTGGATTTTCAGAGCATCTCGACTTTGCATGACTTCGCCTTGCCTTGTTTTTGCACTATGCCCCATCAGCCAGAGATACCATCTTCAAATTACAACTGTTGTTTATTGCAGACGCAAAGCCAGGAAGTTTGTCATATTTGTTAGCAGGCCTCAATCAAGTCAAGGGGGATATCTTTGCTCAGGAGGTCCTAGCACAAAAAGTCAAAGGCAGTCTCCAGTCTAAGTCTAGGCCTTACTCAGGATGATCAGAGTAAGGATAGTCTCCTCATGAAGGTTGAGAAGCCAAATGATGGGCAGCACAGCAGCCATCTTGGCTCTTTTTGTCCTATGGTGGGATTGTTTTTCTCATGGGATAAAGGAGAGACAGGTATTATAGAAAATGAAAGTAGTTGGTGCAGATATAACAGTTGGTGCAGGTGAGAAGTGTTCAGAAATAACATGTAGACAGTGCAGAGGGCATGCAGGATTAGTGATGACAGAGCACGGGGAAGATGTTGCAGGAAATAATGAAAGTGGTAGAGCATAAGCCTTGGTGGGAGCTGGGTACAGTAGCAGAGATAGTGTGAGGTGTCAGGAAGAAGATGGTGTAACATTCATTGAGAGAGACCTACTTCCTGCACCCTTGGGCATTACACCAGACAACTGAGAGCATTTTAACCTTGGGGGTCAACTTCAGACATGATCTGGCATGATCTGGTATTGTGGCCTACATTGCTGGTCCTGCAGAACAAGGAAGTCCCACCTGGCCAACCTGCAAGACCACCAGGATCTTGCCCGTAAAGTGAAGCACCCATTTCCCCCATCTGCCATGTCCAGGACAAATGTCAGGGATAATGCAGGGTGCCTCTGGATTGATGGTGTTTGTCTGGGTGCATCACTGGCTTTCAAAGATGGTGCATACACCAGGGATGCCAGTCAATTCCAGATATCCAGTGAGTGGCAAATGCTTCTGGGAACAGTGAGTGGTAGAATAAGATGGAGGTCAGCTGTGATACCTACCATAGGGGTGGGAACAGCAATTAATTTGATGGATTTGGTAAGATTAAATGGGAAAACTCACTTGGGCACATGACAAGAATCCCTTCAACAATCTCAATATGACTAATCCTTAGCCAAAAACAGTAAGATTCAGCAATGTTTTGAGCCCGGGACACTTTGTTCATCAGTTTTGTTAATTTTTAAATTGATATTTAATCTACATAATAGTAGATGACCAATAAATGGGCCCAAACTGCTGTCCTTAGCCTGTCCCCATTCAACTCACTGAATATTTCACAGCAGTTGAATGTTATTTGTAAAACATCATTTTCAGTATTCACAGAAATAAGTATTCACATTGTTTGAAAATTTAAAATGTAACTCCATATAAAGGCCTAAACAATTAAGAGAAATTGCTGAATCACAGAAATCAGCCTTGCTAAATCTGTGACCTCATTAAAAGATCAGGTAGACTAGTGCCAGGCAGAGGAAGGTTTGGGATTAGTATATGTACGATGAGTTGTAATTCCTACCCTATTTCTCCACACTGTTCAGCAGAATTATAAATGATATGTTGTGGTGAAGGGATTTGATTCTACTGAGGGATCAAACATGTACCCAGTCACAAGATGTATGTCTACAGAAGTATTTTGAGATTCTGGTACACTATAAAAATAGATTTTAGACTTGTTTGTAGACAGAATTTTATTGTGCAGGACATCAATCAGAACATGTTTTTGAAAAAGTTCAGATTTTTATGTTTTGCTTCCTCTTTACTTGATCTCAGTTATTTCAGAGTCTCTCTTTGCATGTTCCTTTAAAGTGGTTGATATGTGAGAATGGCTTGAAACTAGAATTACATTCATTCTGCCGGGAGCAAAAAGCTGA
>NC_063334.1:63518126-63526337 GCF_021869965.1 Rhincodon typus
GTAGAGGTGAAGGGTTGGGAAGGTGCTGTTGAGGAGTTGTGCAGCACATCTTGGAGATGTTAAACACCATATGTCAGTGGTGGACAGAGTGAACTTTGAAGATGGTGCATGGTCTGCTGATAAAATGAGTTGTTTTGGATGTTTCTTGAGAGTTGTTAGTAGGTCACTCATCCAGGTATATGGCATGTTTGTTTTTATTCATTCATGGGATGTGGGCCTTTCTGCCTAGGCTAGCATTTATTGCCCCTCCCAAATTGCTTAGAGGGCAGTTAAGAGTCAACCATGTTGCTGTGGGTCTGGAGTCACATGTAGGCCAGACCAGGTAAGGATGGCAGTTTTCTTCCCTAAAGGCCAATAGTGAACCAGATGGGTTTGTCCACCAATTGACAATGGATTCATGGTTATCATTAGCCTCTTAATTCCACCATCTGCCATGGTGGGATTGAAACCCAGGTCCCCAGAACATTACCTACATCTCTGGATTAACAATTCAGCAATAATATCACTAGGCTGTCACCTCCCTAACGTATTCCATCACACTCCCACAGATGTTTTAAAACAGATGTTTTACAGGCTTTGAGGTGAATGAGTTAGTTCGCAGAATTCCCAACCTCTGACCTGTTCTTGTGACCACACAATTGATATGGCTGTATCAGATAAGTTTCTAGTTTGTGGTAACCCCAAGCACAATAATATAGTGGGGGATTCAGCAATGATGATGCTACCGAAAACTAAAAGGGGAGATGGCCATTGATTGGCGCTTGTGTGAATATTATTTGCCACTCATCAGACCCAGACTGAATGTGATCCAGCTCTCTCTGCATGCATGCACTTACTATTTTCAGATCTGAAGGCTTGCAAATGATACTGAATACTGTAACTATCTCCACTTCTGGTTTAATGATGGAGGAAAGATATTGGATGAAGCATCTGAAGTTGGCTGGGCCTAAGACACCACCCTAAGAAAGCCCACAGAGATGTCTGGGGCTGTGGTGATAGTCCTCCAATAGGGCAATCTAGTTTTGTACTAGGTGTGACTCCAACTATGGAGGCATTCTCCCGTCACCACCAACTCTGACTCCTCTTGACTTCAATTTTACCCAAGTTCCTTGATTCTACATGCAATTGATGTCAACTACAATCTCTTTCACCTCACTTCTCAAATTTAGCAATTTTGGTCTACGTTTGCACAAAGGCTAAAATGACAATGGGCGGAACACAGACTTAATAGTAAAAGGAAGTTTATTACTGAGAAACCAGACAGACCTCAGCACATCAAGAATGCAGCTCAGCAACAGCTTCTCAAGGGTGATTAGGGATAAGCAATAAATACAGGCTTTGCCAATGATGCCCCCATCCAGTGAAAGATATTTTTTAAAGTGGTGTTTTGTAACACAGCTGATGACTTCTTCCCTCACTTTGCCGATGGAGAGTAAACTGAGGGGTGACCTTATAGAAGTTTATAAAATCATGAGCGGCATGGATAGGGTAAATAGGCAAGGTCTTTTCCCTGGGGTGGGGGAGTTCAAAACTAGAGGGCATAGGTTTAAGGTGAGAGGGGAAAGATTTAAAAGGAACCTGAGGGGCAACTTTTTCATGCAGAGGGTGGTGCATGTATGGAATGAGCTACCAGTGGAAGTGGTCCAGGCTGGTACAGTTACAACATTTAAAAGCCATCATGTAAATAGAATATTTCATCTGATTTGATTTATCCTGTATTTTCTTAGCAGGGCATTCAATAATGCCTCACTTAATGAAATGGTTGCATTCCTGAAAATCATGATTTTAAATTCTATGGCAACCCAAGAGTCACCTGATGTTAAACGTGGAATTCGGTTCCTTCAAACATTTCTGATTTGGATTGAAAAGTGCACTGTTTGAAACATGACTATATTTGTGCAGTACTGTGTATTCCTAGATGAAATAACTTTCAAAACAAAATAAATCTCTAAATATAAGAGAATGACTGTACAGGTAGGTACTTTAGAACTTTTCTCAGCAGAAACAAAGCTAAGTTAAACAGGTGTACATTTCTAAATGCATGCATTCATTAATAAAAGAAATTGCTGGAGAAACTCAACAGGTCTGGCAAGCATCTGTGGACAGAAAGCAGTGTCATTTTTTCAGGTCCAGTGACCTTTCCTCAGATTATCTTTGATGCCATTTCCTAACAAGAATATATTTACTTCTACCTTAAAAATATTCAAAGACAATGTATCCATCTAATCTGATGTAGAAAGTTTCAAAGTTGCACAAACCTCAGAAAAATTCTCCTCACCTCTGTCCTAAAAGGTCAAACTCTAATTTTGAAATATTGTGCCCTAGTTCTGGATTCATCTGCATGAGGAATCGTCCTTTGCACATCCACTTTATCAAGATTATTCGGGATTTTATAAACTTCAATCATGTCACCCCACATAGAGTCATAGAGATATACAGCACAGAAACAGACCCTTTGGTCCAACTCGTCCATGCCGATCAGATATGCTATATATATCTAGTTCTATTTGCCAGTATTTGGCCTATATACCTCTAAACCCTTCCTATTCATATACCCAGCCAGATGCCTTTGAAATGTTGCAGTTGTATAAGCCTCCACCACTTCCTCTGGCAGCTCATTCCATACACGCATCACCCTCTGCATGAAAAAGTTTCCCCTTAGGTCTCTTTAAAATCTTTCCCCTCTCACCTTAAAACTATGCCCTCTAGTTTTGAACTCATCCACCCCGTGGTAAAGACCTTACCTATTTACCCTATCCATGTCGCTCCTGCTTTTATAAACTTCTATAAGGTCACCCCTCAGCCTCCAACGCTCCAGTGAAAATAGCCCCAGCCTATTCAGCTCAAACCTATAGCTCAAACCCTCCAACACCAGCAACATCCTCGTAAATCTGTTCTGAACTCTTTCTAGTTTCACAACATCCTTCCCATAGCAGGGAGACCAGAATCGAATGCAATACTCCAAAAGTGATCTCTCCAATGTCCTGTACAACTGCAACATGACCTCCCAACTACTATACTCAACGCACTGACCAATAAAGGCAAGCATACCAAATGCCTTCTTCACTATCCTGTCTACCTGGGACTCTGCTTTTAAGGAACTATGAACCTGCACTCCGAGTTCTCTTTGTTCAGCAACACTCTCCAGGACCTCACCAGTAAGTGTATAAGTCCTGCCCTGATTTGCCTTTCCAAAATGCAGCACCTCACATTTATCTAAACTAAACTCCATCTGCCACTCCTCGGCCCATTAGCGCATCTGATCAAGGTCCCGTTGTACTCCGAGGTAACCTTTTTCATTGTCCACCACACCTCCAATTTTAGTGTCATCTGCAAACTTACTGACCACACCTCATATTTTGACATCCACATGTATGGAGGAATGGCAAATTTCCTCTTCCGAAAACCGGACGAGTTTTCTGACAATTGGCAATGGTTTCATGATTATCAGTAGACTCTTAACACAAGATTTTTGTGTTTATTGCATTCAAATTCTACCATCTTCTGTGGTGGGATTAGACCCCAGGTCCCCAGAAAATTACAGGAGTTTCCATGACTCAGGTATTAAAAACACCTAATTCTCTGCGCACCTCAAAATTCTGCAATTGTTCTCCATTCAAACTTTTAAGTCAAACTTAACAAAGTGAACAACTTCACATTTTCCACACTGTATGACACGTACCAGATTTGCCCACTCATAATCCACATCCATATCCATCTGCAAAGCACTTGTGTCCTCTACATGCTTTTCTGTCTCTCGGCACCATCTACAAATTTAGCTAACATGCGTTTCCTCCCCTTAAAGCCATTGATGTAAATTGTAAAAAGCTGAGGTCCCAGAACAGAGTGCTGCAATACTCCACTCGTTACATCCTGCCAATTATAAAAAGGCCCATTTGTACATACGTCTAGTTGCTGGCAGCTGGCCAGATAATCTTCTATCCACATTAATATGTTACCATGCGCTCCTATTTTGTGTAATAACTTTTATATGGCACCTTGTCAACTGCCTTATGGAAGCTCAAGAAGAGTACAGTTACAAGCTCCCCTTTATCCACAGCAAGCGACTTTTCCAAGCAGCTCAAATAAAATTATTTCCCTTTCACAAAACAGTGCTGACTGTTTCCAATTAACCTGAGATTTTTTTTCTTTAAAACGTGACCAGCTATAACTTCCTTGATTCTAACACCTTTCCCATGACAGAGGGACTGATTGGAGGACTGCCAAGGGGACTTCAGGGTGAGTCTGAAGGCAGAAGCATGGGGAATAGGTCATGAGAACGAGAGACCACAGAACAGGAAGTATGTGACAAATAACAACAGACTGAAACTCACACGTAAAACAAACATATTGTCACTTCCTTTAATGGCGTTTAAGCAAAATGTTAACAGAGTTAACGATAAGCGGGGGTTTACCATGCCTTGGCAATTTTCCACATTGTCAAGTTGATGACAGTGTAGCAGCTACACCAGTGTAGCTTGGTTAGGGGTGTGGCTAATTCCAGAACACAGCAAACTAAGGCATTCAAGGTGGGACTGGATGATTATTTGGATAGAAATGTTCTGCAGGGATATGGAGAAAAGGCAGGGGATTGGTACTGGGTAAGAACCAGCGCATGCATAACGGGCCAAATTCCCTCATGATTCTGTGATGTCTTCAGTACTACTGCTGGAATGTTATCTGAGGCCATAGCATTTACAGTGTCTGGTGCCTTCATCCATTTCCCAACATCACATGAAGTGAATTGAGTTGGCTAAAGACTGGCACTAAAGATGTTGGGGACCTCTGCAGCCATGATGGATCATCCACTTGGCACTTCTGGCTGACGGTAGATGCAAATGTTTCAACCTCATCTTTTGCACTGACTGGGATGTGGGATTCCCCATCATTAAAGAGGAGATTGCACAGCTCTGAACTGATCATTGGTTGCGGGATCACTTAACTTCATCAATTGTAAAATGCTTATCCTGGTTAACATGCAAGTCGTCTCAAGTTATAGCTTCGCCAAGTCAGGCAATTTTCACTTTTTCAGGCTATTCTCAGTCATCAGCAAAATGAAGGCATGTGTCATCAGTACAGCAACTCCTGGATCACAGTCCTAGACTTCTTAGTGAGCCAGAATTGGTCCCTGGCTTGGTTGAAATTATGAAGTGAGTGATATATTAGGCTACGAGATTACAGGTAGTGGTTGAATACTGTTCCGGTGTTGATAGCCCACAGTGTCTCAATAGCCAGTTTCAAGCCACTAGTTCTGTTTTGAATCTATCCAAATTTAGCGCAGTGATAGTGTCAGCAACTCACAGCAAGGGTCCTCTGTGCAAGGTTAGGACTTCGACTCAAAAAGGACAGTCATGGTCACTCTGAACAATACTATCTTGGACAGATGCATCTGCGACAAGTAGGCTGATGATAATCAGGTCACTAGTTTATTTTTCCCTCTTGTTGGTTTTCCCATCATCTGCTGCAAGCCTGGTTAGACCAGCATCTACCAAACCATCTTAGCAATGATGGTAATGGCACTGAAGTCATTCACGAGGAGAATATTTTGTACTCTTGCTACCTTCAGTGCTTCTTCAAAGTGGGGTTCAACATGGAGGAGTACTCACTCACCTGCTCAAGGAGGGTGAAAGCTGATAATCAACAGGAAGATTCCTTGGCCATATCTGATCCTGACAACAAAAGATTTCATGGGGTCTGGGGTTCATGCTGAGAACTCACAAGGTCAACCCCTCCTGAATGTACATTGCTATGCCACCACTTCTAGTCTGAATGTCAGAACAGGACATATTCAGGGACAGTAATGGAGGCCTTTGGCACAATAGCTGTAAGTTATGATTTAGTGAATATGACTATGTCAGACTGTTGTTCGACCTGTCTGTGGGACAGTTCACCTCAACATTTGTCGGGTTGACCGGGTAGTGTGTTGCCAAGTAGTTCATCCGGTTTTATTAGTTCCCAGATTCTCTGTAACTTTCTAAAAGCAGGTGTGGGAGCAGAAGTAGCTCATCAGAACATCAAGTTTGGTCCACCATTCAGTGAGATCATGGTTGATCTGATAACCCGCAACTCCACATTCCTGCTTTTTCCCCAAAATCCATGATTCTCTTATTGATTGAAAATCTATCTCAGCCTTAAATCTACTTAATGACCCAGCCTCAACAGCCCTCTGTGGTCAGAATTCCATAGATTCACTACCATGTGAGAAGAAATTCCTCCTAAATTCTGTTTAAATGTGTGACCCCTTCTAAGGTCATGCCCTTGGATCCTAGATTCTACCACAAAGAGGAGTAACCTTTCCACATCTATCTCGTCAAGTACTCTAAGAATCTTGCAGGTTTCAATAAGGTTGCCTCTCACTCTTTTAAATTCCAGTAAGTCCAGGTACAATCTTCTCAATGTTTCCTCATTAGATGGTCCCTCTACACATGGTATCAGCCTGGTGAATCTTCCCTGCACTGCCTCCAATCCCAGTATATCTTTTCTTAGATAAGTATTCCAAATATGGTCTGACTAGGAATTTGTCCCTACTTTTATACTCCATTCCCTTCGAAATAAAGGTCAACATTTTTTGATACAATTGAGTGACTTGCTAGGCCATTCCTGAGGATCGTTAAGAGTCATCCATTTTGACATAGGTTTGGAGTTACATGTAATCCAGACAAGTAAGTATTATTGATTTCCTTCTGTAAAGAATATTGATCCAGATGAAATTTAAATTTTTAACAATAATCCAATAGCTTCCTGATTTTCATTCCTGACATTAGATTATTCCATCTATTCACACCACTGATTCCAAGTGAAATGAAGTTTAATTAAAATCCTACAATCCACTCCGAGGGGATTATCTTACTAAGTCATAGTCAGTTATCTGATTAGAAAAACGGAAAATTATTTAAAGATGCATTACAGCATGATTTTCTGAGATTGGCAAAAGAGAGGAAGTCTCATGGCAAGAGTAAGGATTCATTTTTCTACAATTAAATAGCTACAGAATGTGCCCATGGCTGTCAATTTTGTCTTCATTGATGAACTGTCCTCCAGATGTTCCCAAACTTTTAAATTTAAAAATCCATTTCCTCCAACACAAAAGGACACAGCAAGGGCCACTTCTTTTGGTGGAAAATACTAAGTGCTGCCAAGTAGCCAGCAAACCTGTCAGTAAAGAGACTGTGTTCTTTTAGGCACTGCCTCTATTTCACCGCTTTTCCTTTGATAAATTTTTCATTTCACACTTTTGTGTTCAATGTGATAAATGGTTTTAACTGTGCTTAAAGAAATTTGTTGTCAATCCAACTCAAGTTTTATTTTTCTCTTTTACTGAAGGCAGGGATCTCCTCCTTACATGGTGGTCAGCCCTGACAATTTATGGAAAATCAGGAGTGCCATTAATCAATGGGACTGACCAATACATCCAATTCTCAGATGTGTGCTCCTGTAGCGCAAGTCCAAGATTCATCTCGGAGTCAGAGCCTTATAAGGTCAGTTCTTTCTTCTCATATTAATGCATAAAGCTTGAGTTTACCATTTACTGCTGTTAACTAAACATTTATTCCACGTATTTATCATTGCTGCCAAGTAACTGCCACTCCCCACTTTCCTATCAATACAGATCCAGTGTTTGGATCCAAATTGTTTCTGAACTGAATAACAGAATAGTAAATAGAGTTTTCTCGGCCTATCATATCTGTCATACAGTCACACTGTACAGAAGACAGTCTTTGACCTATACAGTCAGCACCAACAAAAACAAATTCCATTACCTATCTACACTAATCCCACTTAGCCCATCGTCTTGAATGTTACGGCATTTCAACTGGTTATCCATGTAGTTTTTAAAGGTAGTGAGGTTTCCCACCTCAACTATCCTCCGAGGCAATACATTCCAGACCCCCACCACCCTCTTGGTCTAAAATTCTTTCCTCAAATTCCCTTTGAACCTCCTGCCTTTCACCTTAAAATTATGCTCCCTTGTTATTGACCCTTCAGCTAAGGAGAACAGCTGCTTTCTATCCACTCTGTCCATGCCCCCACCCCCCTCAATAATTTTATACACCTCTAACAGGTTCCCTCTCAGCCTTCTCTGCTCTGAAGAAAGCAACCTGAACCTATCCAGCCTCTTGTCATAGTTAAAATGCTCCATCCCAGACAACATCCTGGTGAAGAGATAGTAGGAACTGCAGATGCTGGAGAATCTGAGATAACAAGGTGTAG
>NC_063334.1:63526737-63568126 GCF_021869965.1 Rhincodon typus
GGCCCGAAACATCAGCTTTCCTTCTCCTCTGATGCTGCTTGGCCTGCTGTGTTCATCCAGCTCTACACCTTGTTATCTAACATCCTGGTGAATCTCCTTTACACCTTTCGAGTGCAACCACATCCTTCCTATACAGTGGTGGTCAGAACTACAGCACTGCTGCTGTGGCCTAACCAAAGTCTTGTATAGCTTCAACATAAACTCTGTGCGCTTAGATTTGCCATGACTGATAAAGACAACCATCCTGCATGCCTTCTTAACTACCCTATTAATCGGTCTTACCACCCTCAGGGATCTGTGGACAAGCGTGCCAAGACCCCTCTATTTCTCTGAGCTTCCTAGTGTCCTGCCATTGAGTACTCCCTTTTCTTGTTACTTCTTCCAAACTGCAGCACATCACCATTTTTCAGGGCGAAATTCCATCTGCTACTGATCAGCCCTTCTGATCGACTCGTCTATATCTGCTCCAGATCTTTGAGGAGCAATCCAGTTAGTCCCACACTCCTACAATTTCTTCAAACCTCTGCTATGCTTTTTCCCCTTCAAATATTTATTCAGTTCCTTTCTGAAAGTTACAGTTGAATCTTTATCCAGTATACCCTGGATGTGATGTTCTAAATGCCAACCACTTGTTGTGTAGAAATATCTTTTTCTCAAGTTGCCTCAGGCTTTTTAGCCAAATCACTTGTGTCCTCTAGTTATTGTGCCTTCAGACATTAGAAACTGCTTCGCTTCATTCACGCTATTTAATCTGTTCGAGATCCTAATTTGGAGCAAAAGACTCCTTTGAGGATGGTCTTGTTCCAGGTAGGTTTGCTATGTTATGGTGTTTCAGACTTACGCAGTATCAAAGCTATTGTACCATGTGTTCAGAGAATCTAATACACCAAAGACACCAAAAATGTACCTGATTTTAACATCCATATCTGTTGAGCAGAAATTTTCTCGTTGCTCCACACACTTCATACAGATTATTAACTACAAGATGGCAATTTATCCAGGTGTCTGCAAAGCTCTCTCCCAATCAGGATATTAACAGTTAAGGCAGAAAATAAGGTCCCAAGCAGACAGAACTGCAGTGTCATATCCTAACTGCTGTAATGTAAATGTAGCCTAAATAAAGTCCTTAAATTACAAATTTGCTCGCAATGTTCAGGCATGCACCACAAAAAATGGATTGTCTCTTGCCACATGATTTGTTTACATTTGCCATTGAAATTGGTCTGCATGTAGCAGCATTTCAGAGTTAAATGGCTTTGATTGGAACAGTTTTAAAAAGGAAGATTTCATTCTTAGGTATCTGGTCAGTGTCTAAGGTAAAACAGCCTTGTTGCGCAGCAGAAACTATGTCTGCTAGCTGGCTGGGGAAAAAAAATCAATGTTTGTTTTCAAAGTACAAGGTCAGTAAGTGGACTAAACAACATAATTTATGTTAGGAATCAAAGTTCAGACACAAAAATCACATTGCATCAATAACAATAAAAGGATCTGAAGAAACTATTATTCACATCAGATTCCAAAAGATATTTTCTTTTCCTTTGCATTGCTGAAAATTGTCACATTAAATTTCTTGTACCTGTGCGTGTTCAACGTCCTAACAACTGTTGATAGCAGTTGCCCGTCTTTAGCTGAAACTTGCATCACATATTGTGGCTGCCCATTCACGACATCAGCAGAATCTTCCACTGCTTTTACTAAAGGAACTAAGCTAGTGCAGTCTGGAAGGACCTCAGTCAAATGACTGCAATGGCTGGCTGTCATGGCAACAAATTACTCCGTCAGTTAGCGTGAACCACATTCATGCTTCCATCTAAAGAAGAGTGGAAAAATGAGATTCAAACAATTAAAATCTGTTGTAAGAAAATAATCCAAACACTGGATTATTTACATGAATTAACAAAACAGTTAATACTTTTAATTCTTCTCAATTTTTCTTTGGCAGGGTGAGTGGATGGGGGTAGGAAGGACTTGATAGGTGGATAGAAATGACAATTTTGAGCTGATATGGGCTTTCCCCTTCGTCATACCCAGTGTCAGCAACAAGCACTAACAAGTCTTTTAGTGGTGAATAAAATAAATGCAGCATAAATCCTCAACAAAATACTTTAGTGCTAACCTCAGAAGAAGGCTATCCACTACTACCTACACACTGTATTAGAACAATAGCTATCGTCTCTCACAGCAGCCATCTTGTGTTGACAGTACTTAGTGCCACGTGGTATTCTTTTGGGTTTTCAACTTGGACCTCCTAAAAAGCTACACTGAGGTATATCAAGAGCAAAGAGGTAATGGTAACTGGTTACAAACCAATAATTAAGCTGAATATTCAAGGAGAATGTTATGATCAGTCACATAGACTTCATCTTTTACCTTAGGAAAGATGTTAAAGCACAGAGTGGACTGAATAGATTGATGACAAGAAGCAGAGGTATAAAGTGAGAGCAGAGAAACAAGAGTAATATGAATTTTTAAAAAATATTTAAGAAGAAATCTGATAGTGGTGTTCACAATTACAAAAGGTTTTTTTGAATTAGAGGAAGGAAAGCTAGTTCCAACATCCAACGTAACAATATAATTACTGGACCAGTTTGGAAAACTGGACAGACACATCCTGTGCATAAAAGTCTGGACGATTCGAACCCAGCCAATTACTACCCCTATCAATCTACTCTCAATCATCGGCAAACTGATGAAAGGCATCATGAACAGATCAATTAGGAATGCATAATAAACAGTGGCTTAGCCAGTGCTACCCACATTCCACAAATTAATAAACCAAGTTCACAAATTAAAGATCACCATACCATAAATATAGAGGACATGGTGATATCATTTCCACAGATTCTGCCAGACTGGCTGAGTTTTACCAGCTCTTTCTCTTTCTGTGTGTGATATCTATAGGTCATTGTATGTGGTTCAACTGCAGCTTACATGAAATGGATGACATAAAATCGAAATTACTGTGAAACGGCACAGCAAATTTTATATAGCTGTAAGGTGAAACTGTGATTATAGGGGAGGAATATATGGAAAGGGTGAAGAAGGGTGAGCAAAATCACAATTTTTTGAAAACTGTCCTGCTTTTGCAGTATGTGTATTTATAAACCAAGGCAGCAATTTTTTTACTCCATTATTCATTGACAAATCTCTATTTTTACATAATAAAGTAATGATACAGTAATTTACAGCAATTACTTCTGTGTGATGCTGCATGTACAGAAACAGACAGGTCAGACTAACAGGATAACAGTAGTGCAGCAGTTAGCACTGTTGCCTCACAGCACTGGGAAGCTGAGTTTGATTCCAGCCTTGGGCGACTATGTGGAGTTTGCACATTCTTCTTGTGTCTCCCACCATCCAAAGTTGTGCAGGTTATGGTTAAAATCCCACTTGGAGTTGGCGGGGATGGGTTCTGGGTGGGATGCTCTTTGGAGGGTTCATGCAAACTTGATGGGCCAAATGGCCTCCTTCTGCACTGTAGGGATTCTATGATAAACAGGGCCAGAATATTTTAGTATTTTGAACAAATCTTGTTTATTGAAAGTAATTCAACGTACATAAACTATAGTAATAACCAACAAGAACAAATCACTTTTTGTTTGTTCATGGGTTCTGGGTGTTGCTGGCTAGGCCAGCATTTGTTACTCATTTTCCAATCACCTTTCAGAAAGTGGTTGTGATCTACCTTCTGGAACCACTGCAGTCTATGTGGTGTAAGGATGCACAGCGCTGTTAGGAAGGGATTCCAAGATTTTCACCCCAATCAGGATGGAACGTGGCGTGGCGGGAACTAGAAACGGGTGTTTCTGGCAAATGTGGAACATTCTGTCAAACTCCCTGCTTGTGCTTTGTAGATGTTTGACAGGCTTTGTGGAGCCAGGAGCAGAGTAATTCATTCCAAAATTCCCAATTTCTCATTTGCTGTTGTAGCCACAGAACTTATATAGCTAAGAACAATGTAAAATTTTAAATTGAACTTATATTGTGTGCGTTAAGATGAGAGATCGTGCACTAAATGAATCATCAATGAAGCCAGATGGGCAGAACTCAGAAATAATAGATGGCTGATTGGCAGGAGAGGGATAGAACAGCAAACATGTAAGCAAATTTCTGAGTGCAAGAACAATAGGGCAATAATATTTATTAACTTCAACTACCTTAGTATTAACAATGTGAAAGACACAGATGGCCAAAATCATTGAACAGCATTTGAACGAAGTTGCTTAGCCAGCACATAACAATCCCAAGGGTACGACTCTAGATTTCCTCTGAGTGAATTAAGCTGAACAAGTGGATGAAGTCACAGTGGGTAGCCATTTTGGAGATAGTGACACCCATAATATAGTTAGATTTAGCACGATTATAGAAATGGACAGAGATAGAACAGGAGTAAAAGTTCTGAACTGGGGGAAGGCAGACTTTACAAAGCTGAAAGATGATCTGGCGAAGTGGTCTGGATACAGCTACTTGCAGGAAAACAGTGACAAATCAGTGGCAAGCATTCAACTGTGAGACTCTGCAGGCAGTGTAGACATGTCCCAACAAAGAAAAAAAGCTGATACTGTCAAATCTAGAACTCCCTGGTCATTTATTAGCATACACGGTGAAATAAATCCAAAAACAGCTTATGATAGTCCTAAATGAACTTAATACTGTAGCAAGCCTAGGAGTATAAAAAGTATGGGATGAATGAAAAAGAAAATTAGGAAAGCAAAGAGAAAATATTTTTAAAAATTGGGTTTTTCTTGATTTTACCCACTAAAGATGTTTTATCAGTATATTAACAGCAAGAGAAGAACTGAGGAATGGTAACTTGTTCATGTATAAGTATGTTATCTCTGTCTTCACAAAGAAATGATGCAGTCTTTCCAGTTAAAGAGGAGTTTGAAATATTCAACACAATAATCATTGCGAAAAGAAGAGAGGAACTGACCTCTTTGAAGGTGGATAAATCACCAAGGTTGGACAGATTGTGTTGTAGGCTGTTAAAAGAAGCCAGCAGAGGAAAGAACAGATGTTCTGAGGATAATTTTCCAAATGTCATTCGAAAGAGGTGATGTAGTGAAGGATTGGAGATCTGCAAATGTTGTGCCATTGTTTAAAAAGGGAGCGAAGGATCAGCCAATTAATCCTTAGAAAAATTAATTACTCTCCGACTTTTGCAGTGAGAAAATTGTTAGAATCAATTCTGAGACTGAGGTTTCACTGTCACTTAAGGCATGGGCTTGTTAAGGTAAGGTCAAGCCTTACTAATTTAGTGCAGTGGATGTTGTCTACATGGATTATAGTAAGGCATTTCCCCATGGCAGATTGGGTAGAAAAATTAAAATCCATGGGATACAGGGAAATATGATAATTTGGATGCAAAATAAGCTCTGTGACAGGGAACAAACAGTAATGGTTGATAGATGGTTTAGCGAATAGAAAGTGGTTCTCCTACTCCTATTTTCTTTCTTTCTGTGTTATTGTTAAATCACTCAGCATTTAGACTTGAAAGAAGAGAAACCTAAAATGGATGCATCACAGCTATGAGCAGCAAATACTTTAGGTGAAATAAAAAAGTCTGGTTAACAGGAGAAAGAGAAATTTTAAAAAAAAGGGGAGGGGGGGAGGAAGAGAAATAGAAAGAGAAGAAAAAAGACCAAAACAAAAAGGGAGACCGAACGAAAAAGTTTGAATTAGCAAGAAAGGAGAATGATAAAGGGAAATGGAATTGTGAAAGCTTGAATGAATGACAGAAAGGTCAGACAACATGGCTTTGCTAGAGCAAAGCTTAGAGTAAAGTAAGAAAGACAAGGTAGTCATTCAGAAGATAATTCAGATTCCACTGAGGGATTTGATTAAATAAAACAAAAATCTTTATTCTGTGTCTAAATTTAGAGATGATGGAATTGAATGGTATTTCATCTTATTTGATATGACTGCTATGAAGTTTAAAGAAGCCTAGGCTTTAATGTTGCAGAGTGTCCTGATAGTTTGTCAAAAGAAACAGCAGTCTGCAGACAATGAAGTGGTTAAATGAGCAATATTCAAGGCTTGAGCTTTTTAGAGTCATAAAGATATATGGCACAGATCAGGACTCTTCGGTCCAACTCATCCATGCCGACCAGATATCCTAACCGGATCTAGTCCCATTTGCCAGCATTTGGCCCATATCCCTCTAAACTTTTCCTACTCATATGCCCATTCAGATGCCTTTTAAATGTAATTGTACCAGCCTCCACCGCCTCCTCTGGCAGCTCATTCCACACTTGCACTACCGTCGGGGTGGAGAAATTGCCCCTTAGATCCCTTTTAAATCTTTCCCTTTCACCTCAAACCTATGCCCGCTAGTTTTGCACTTCCCTACCCTGGGAAAAAGACCTTGGCTAGTCACCCTATCCATGCCTCTCATGATTATTTAAACATCTATAAGGTTACCCTTCAGCCTCTGATGCTCCAGCAAGAATAGCCCTAGCGTATTCAGCCTTTCCCTATAGCTCAAACCCTCCAGTCCCAGCAACGTGGTTGTAAATCTTTCCTGAATCCTTCCAAGTTTAACAACATTATTTCTATTAAGGGAGACCAAGAAATGTACTATTTTAATAATAATTCTCCTTTCTCCCACTACCTCAAGTATTTTCCTCAGGGCTGCTGCCATCTCCCGCCAGGCAAGATACTAATGGAAACACAACCAGCTCATTTCAATTATTCAGATGCAGCCCAGAGTCCAATTTCTACTGAAGGGCCTTGACTAATTCCTACCTCAGTGAGTTTCCATCAAAATTTTAATAGCTCCTCCATCAAATACTCTGAGCTGTGCACTGTATTTGAGTGTTATGGAAAATATGCCTCACAGTCATTGAAAGGTTGGATGACTTTTTTTTAAGAAGTAGTCTGAACATCAAAGACATTAAGTTTTTGAATAATTGTAAATAAAGCTTGGGGCTATAAGAAGAAATCTTAATCAACCATTTGTAGAATTTGCAAGAAAAAAAATACTTTCGGATCAGTGGCTTCAATCACTGAAGTTAGAGAAAAGTCCTGAGCATGTGAGGGAAATCATCATTACTGACGAATCCGAAACAGTATTCTGGAAATGACCAAGACTTATTTATATGAGTGTCAAGTAGCAAAGATCACAGAAAAGGCAACTCTGTAGATACTGGTGATATCTCATGCATACAGTTACATGCAGGCAAATGGTTAAAGGAATAAACAAGGAAATTGGACATAACTGAAGTTCTGCAGAAGAATTTACTGAACTCAAAGCATTAACTCTGTTTCTGTCACCACCGCACCTGCTAAGTTTCCCTAGCAGTTTCTGTTCCATCATATGCAGTATTTTGCTTTTATTAAGAAATGGGAAGAATAATAAATCTGGCAATAGAAAAGGGTTTAGGTTTTGGAACAAAAAGAGGCTGCTAATACTATTAAAGAGAAAGACTAGAAGCAAAATGAGTAAGAAAAATAATATGCTTCTGCTGGAATAAGACTGGTCATACTACAATAGAACATAGAACATTACAGCGCAGTACAGGCCCTTCGGCCCTCAATGTTGCGCCGACTTGTGAAACCAATCTGAAGCCCATCTAACCTACACTATTCCATCATCATCCATATGTTTATCCAATGACCATTTAAATGCCCTTAAAGTTGGCGAGTCTACTACTTTTGCAGGCAGGGCATTCCACACCCTTACTACTCTCTGAGTAAAGAACCTACCTCTGACATCTGTCCTATATCTATCACCCCTCAATTTAAAGCTATGTCCCCTCGTGCTAGCCATCACCATCCGAGGAAAAAGGCTCCCACTGTCCACCCTATCTAATCCTCTGATCTCTCGTATGTCTCTATTAAGTCAGCTCTTAACCTTCTTCTCTATAACGAAAACAGCCTCAAGTCCCTCAGCCTTTCCTCATAAGACCTTCCCTCCATACCAGGCAACATCCTGGTAAATCTCCTCTGCACCCTTTCCAATGCTTCCACATCCTTCCTAATAATGCGGTGACCAGAACTGTACGCAATACTCCAAGTGCGGCCTCACCAGAGTTTTGTACAGCTGCAACATGACCTCATGGCTCCAAAACTCAAACCCTCTACCAATAAAACCTAACACACCATACGCCTTAACAACGATATCAACCTGGGTGGCAACTTTCAGTGATCTATGCACAAGGACACCTAGATCTCTCTGCTCATCCACACTACCAAGAATCTTACCATTAGCCCAGTACTCTGTATTTCTGTTACTCCTTCCAAAGTGAATCACCTCACACTTATCCACATTAAACTCCATTTGCCACCTCTCAGCCCAGCTCTGCAGCTTATCTATGTCCCTCTGTAACCTGCAACGTCCTTCCGCACTATCCACAACTCCACTGACTTTGGTGTCATCCGCAAATTTACTAACCCATCCTTCTAGGCCCTCATCCAGGTCATTTATAAAAATGAC
Source organism: Rhincodon typus (assembly GCF_021869965.1). Lineage (NCBI taxonomy): Eukaryota > Metazoa > Chordata > Chondrichthyes > Orectolobiformes > Rhincodontidae > Rhincodon > Rhincodon typus. Next base: position 63,535,172 of record NC_063334.1, read on the forward strand.
AAACAGCAGTGGCCCCAAAACAGATCCTTGAGGTACACCACTAGTAACTGAACTCCAGGATGAACATTTCCCATCAACCACCACCCTCTGTCTTCTTACAGCTAGCCAATTTCTGATCCAAATGTGGCTGGATATGAAATAGGTGAACGATTGGAGCTGTACGAATGACTAAATAACATTCAGAAAAGTTGTTATCAGGAAAGGGAATGAGTATTAAAACCAGAGCAGTGGTTTACGTGAGGTGTACTTCAACCACACCTACCAGGGAGGGGTAGATGGCTCAGTTTAGGCAAGAGAATTTGTCTTTGATTATAGTGAAAGAGAGTCAGACTATTGGAGGCCCAGGATATTTTATGTCAAAAGGAGAAGTGATCCCTTACTTCTCAACAAAATAAGTAAACCAATTATGGAAATGTTTAAATATTTTGTACATAAAGGAGAGATATTCTCTTACTCTTCTCATCAAAGAGGCAAACCAATAAAGATATTGAGATACAGAACAAGTCAGTCACTAATGTTGTCTCGAGATACAATTTGTCTATCAGGGGAGATCATAGAGCAGGAAAAAAATGAAAGTATACACAGAGTTTACAAAGTTGTTCTATCATATTGCACTGGATTAAGGAGTAGCTTACCAAATGGAGAATTTACAGTTAGAGTTGTACAACAAATCCCTGTAGAAGGAATTGACTTTATCCTGGGGAATGACCCAGCTGGTTCAAAAATATTAGGTTTAATGAGTGTGCTGGAACAACCCGTGAAAGCAAAAAGAAACTGGGATACTGTTGGAGGAACATCTTGCATTGTCTCCTGACTGCCTTGTGACTAGATTCAGGCTCAAAATTAGACCAGAACAGGAAGGTTCCAAAGGAAATGGAGAGGATGTGGAAATGCGGTTATCTAACACTATTTTTGAAAACCTGAGTTAAAAGCATATAAGTAAAGAGAATGACAAGTTTAGTAGATATTCTTTAATAGAAATTCAAAAGACAGATCCTGAGTTGACAGAGCTGTGAGAAAAAATGAAAGTGAACCAGAACCAATACGTGAGTGTATTATTTAAAAGGCAAAGTGCTGAAGAGGAAATGGAGACTTTCCCTGATATCTGCCAAATGGAATAAGTAGCCCACCAAGTGGTAGTTCATTCTGGATATTGTAATGGAATTTTATGAGTGGCTCTTGCAATTCCAATGGCAGGTCACTCAGGTCTTAGGAAATCACAAGCTGAATCATCTTTATTGGCTAGGGTTGCATAAACACAGTTAAATTTTGCCAGACATGATATATGTGCTGGGTAGTGGGAAAAACCCAACCGTCAATGAAACCTGCACCCTTAATTCTGATACCAGCATTTGAAGAACTACTTAAGGTGGGAATCTTTTGAAGAATTATGTATGTTTGAACAAGATTGCCTAAGGCGGTACCTTTGGTGAAAATGTCAGCAAGAAATATAATGGAAATGTTAGAAAAATGTTGATTTATTTGCTTTTAGATTCAGGATATGGATTACCCTGGAAAATGAAACGTCAACTGGAATCTGATTGTACATAAGAAATATTCAAAGAAATAGTGAATAGTTTGGGAATCAAACAATTTGTGCCTTTGGCTGGTCATCAGTAATCACAAGGAGCAACATAAAGATGCCATTAAACTTTAAAGGCCATGATTAAAGCCAACTGTTGGGAATATTCTATGGATTGGGATAAAGGAATTCTTTCATTACTGTTTTCCACAGAGGCTGGAGCTCACCTATTGTAATTGTATTGAAACCAGATGCATCACAGTAATTATGTATAGATTACTGAAAAGTCAATGCAGCAACAAAGATGGAATCATATCCAAACCACAACTAGATGACTGTGTCTACAGGATTGAATAAGCAAGGTTTGTGACAAAGATTGACTTCTTAAAGGGATATTGGCAAATTCCATTGGCCGTTGCAGCCAAAGAAGCATCAGCTTTCATAATTCTGGATAAATTTCATCAACGTAAGTTAATGTTGTTCAGAATGAAAAATGCAGCAGCAACTTTTCAAAGATTGACAAACAAGGTCATCGAAAGATTATGCAACCATGTATATATTGCTGATTTGGTTGTGCTCAGCCAAATCCAGAAAGAATATTTACAACACTTAAACAAATAGTCATAAATTTGATAGAAACTGAATTTGCCAAAGTAAATGTAACTTACTCGGGCACACTGTCAGACAAGGAAAAAGTAGTCCCCAGAAGAGTAAAGTAAGGATTGCAATAGATTTTCCAGTGCCAAAGATAAAGGAGAGATTTAGTGGCATATAGAAATTCTGCAGTCACCCAACTCATGAATTCAACCAGAGTGCATTTCAAGGCTCCTTGCTTGTTGTCTTCATGCTTACTTATTTTGGACCTGCCTGGATGTTCACAGCAGCTCTCCTTGCCTTGTCTTTTTGCACTTTGCCCTCTCGGCCAGGCCTTAAAGGTTTACAGTAGTTCTGTGTTTAGCACAGGCACAAAACTAGGCAGATTGCCATAGCTGTAAACAGTCAGCAGTCACATGGGTGGATATGTTGCTGCACTGCACTGTGCTATGCCAATCTCATGCTCACCAACATGTGCCAGTAGCATAATTCACACTGCCACACTGCACATGCATCATCCAAATGGCCATGTCTCAAAGTCTAAGGGGAGTAGTCTTTAGGTCAGGCTGAGGGAGACAGCCTTCAGTCAGGCGGTTCCAACACAATAAGCGGGGCTGGATGAACACAGCAGGCCAAGCAGCATCATAGGAGCAGAAAGGAGTCCTGGGAATCATCTGTTAGCTGTCCAGAAGCTTGCACATGATCAATTGAACACTTGGGGCGTCCAGTGCCAAGGGTTCCCTTTCATTTCAGCCCAGAAGCAACCACGGTCAAGCTTACAGGTCCAGTGCAGCCAGTCTAGACATTCATGTTAAGTCAGTTAGGGAGCTGTATAGAGTCAGGGGTCTGGTCAGTTGGTTGGGGGCTGTCTGTCCAAGTCAGACAAAAGGATGGGCTACAGCCAGTCCTGGGATTCAACTCAATCAAAGTCAAAGGGGATGGATGCAACATGACCTCCCAACTCCTACACTCAATACACTGGCTAATAAAGGCAAACATACCAAACGCCTCCTTCACTACCCTGTCTACTTGTGACTCCACTTTCATCCCATATTTACAGAATGGTTAGGATCAAATAAGCCAGGTTTGGACTCTGAGATATGACTTGACCACTATTAACATTACCTTGGATCATAATACTTGCTGATCCACTTCAGATCCTGGACCATATTTTACAATTTTTACCTTGGAAGACTACACAAGGAACATGAGCATTTTTGGAGATTGAGAGAGATCTCACCTTAAAATTGACCTTCACAGGCAGCTTGCAACTTGTTCATAGAGTTATCAATGCAAGAAAGCCATGAATCAATGCAAAAGCAAAATATTGCAGATGCTGAAAATTTGAATTAGAAACAAAAATGATGGAAATGCTTAAGTCAGACAGAATTTACGGACAGAAATAGTTATTATTTCCAGCACCCAACCTTTCATCAGAATAGTAACCTGGCTAAGAGTTTCCAATGCTTACAATAGGCTTTGCCTTAGCACCAGCTTGAAATTTCACATCAAAAGTATCTTTGGATCCTGAAAGTAGCATTTTGATAGTGTGTACACTGTCCTCAGATAATAGAAATATTGAACCTACAATGAATTGGTAAGAAGTTACTTCATGTGGCATACCCAAAAGATTGCTACTTTTCATCCACGTACAGCATGATTCAGAGTAATATAACAGCCAAAGGCAATGATGTGTTTTATTTGAGGAAATCAAATTTACACATTACTCTGTTTTGTAAAAGCATTTGTTTAAATCCGATGTCATGACTTCCAACATTTGCAGAAATACCACAATAACGGAATCAACCTGATAAAATAAGCCTTCAGTTCAATGATTTCAGCACTACAGTTTGAACTGTCAAACCAAACCATGTGAGCTTTTTATACAGTAGATAGAATTTAGGAACACAGGAACCCGAGAACAGAAGCAGGCCATTCAGCCTCTCATGGCTACCCCACCATTCAATGTAATCACGTTTGATCAAATACTTTAATGCCTTTTACTCATTCTAGCCCTGCACACCACTGCTAATCAGAAATATATCAAGCTCTAGCTTAAACATTCTCAAAAATTGAGCCTCTGCAGCCCCTTGTGGTATAGAATTCCAAAGGTCACAACTTTTGGAATAAAAATTCTGCTAATCTCAGATCTAAGTGGCTTCCCCGTTACTTTTAAATTGCGCTCCCTGGTTCTAGATTCCCAAACCAAGAGAAGCATCTTACCTGCATCTGCACTGTCTAACCCTTTAAATATTTTGTAAGCTTTCATGTGAACACTTCTCGTTCACCGAGACAGAATTTCACCTGGCCATCTCCAATACCTCCCTCCCTTTCCTGGACCTCTCCATCTCCATCTATGGTAACCGCCTCAACACTGACATCTATTTCAAGCTCACCAACTCCCACAACTACCTGGACTACACCTCCTCTCATCTACCATCCTGCAAGAATTCGATCCTTTACCCCCAATTCCTCCGCCTCCACCGCATCTGCTCCCAAGATGGGGTATTCCACTCCTGAACATCCCAGATGTCCTCCTATTTCAAGGATCGCAACTTCCCCCCTCTGGTGATCAAAAATGCCCTCAATCGCATCTCTTGCATTTCCTGCACTTCTGCCCTCACATCCCCTCCCACCCAACAAAAATAAAGACAGAATTCCCCTGGTCCTCACATATCACCCGATCAACCTCCACATCCAGTGTATCATTCGCCGCCACTTCCACCACCTACAATCTGACCCCACAACCAGATATTTCCCTCCCCATCCCTATCTGCCTTTCGTAGGGAGTGCTCACTCTGCGACTCCCTCATCCGCCCCACACTCCCCACTAACCCTACCACAGCCAGCGTCTTTCCCTGCAACCGCAGGAAGTGCTACACCTGCCCCTACACATCCCGGTCACCTCCATCCAAGGCCCAAAGCAAGCCTTTCATATCTGACAGGGATTCGCTTGTACAGCCTCCAACTTGGTCTACTGTATCTGTTGCTCCTGATGTGGCCTCCTCTACATCGGTGAGACCAAGCACAGACTCAGGGACCATTTTGTGCAGCATCTGCGCTCTGTACGTGACAAACAACACCTTTTGGTCGCCAACCATTTTAATACCCCTCCCACCCCCTGGGTGACATGTCCATCATGGGTCTCCTCCAGTGTCACAATGACACCACCCACACACTGGAGGAGCAGCACCTTATATTCCGCCTTGGGAGCCTACAGCCCAATGGCCTTAACAGAGAAATCACGTTTTAAAATCTCCCCACCCCTGGCTTCATCCCATGTCCAACCCTCTCTCTCATCCCCGCTTCCTTGATACGACACAACCAGTCCATCTTCTTCCCAACCTATCCGCCCCACCCTTCCCGCTGACCAATCCCCAGTAGCCCCACCAACATTCACCTACCTTTCCCCAGCCTCACCCATCCTCTCTCCCACCTCTTTGACCCCACACAACTTGTCCATCTTCTCTCCCACCTCTCCACACCACCCTTCCCACTGACCAATCCCCATCACTCCCTACTTGCATTCACCTATCACCATCCCACCTACCTTCCCCAACCCCACCCCTCTTCTATTTATTTCCCAGCTCCCTTCCCCCTCCCCATTTCTGAAGAAGGATCCTGACCTGAAACGTCAATTTTCCCGCTCCTCTGATGCAGCCTGGCCTGCTGTGTTCCTCTAGCTCCACACTATGTTGTCAGAATACAGGTCCAGTTTGCCCAATCTCTCTCCATAGGATGGTCCTGCCACCCCAGAACATGCATGGCTAGCCTTCATTTCATTTCCTCCATGGCAATAATAGCTTCCCTGAGTTAAGAAGATCAAAACTGCACACAGTATTCTAGGTGCAGTCTAACCAAGCTCCTATAAAATTGAAGCAAGACATCACTTACTCCTGTACTCAAATCCTCTTTCAATAAATATTCTGAGATGGTAGGAACTGCAGATGCTGGAGAATCCGAGACAACAAGATGCAGGGCTGGATGAACACAGCAGGCCAAGCAGCATCATAGGAGCAGAAAGGCTGACGTTTCGGGCCGAGACCCTTCAGCTTTCTATTAACTTGCTGTACCTGCATGTTAGCTTTCAGTGACCTATCAACAAAGGCTTTTTTTTGTACATTTCCATTTTCCAACCGCTTATTATTCAAGAAGTAGTCTGAAAATTTTTTTTTTTTTCCGACCTATGCGGATAATCTCACATTACATTCCATCTGTCACGTTCTTGCCTATTCATGACCAAATCTTTCTTTACATCTTTCTCAAAATACCCTTTCCACTTAGCTTTGCAAGATCTGCAAGTTTGGAAATGTTACACTTGGTTCTGATCTCTAAATCATTGACACATATTATGAACAGCCAGGGCACAACTACTGGTCCTGTGGTACCCAACTACTCACAGCCTGCCAATGAACGACCCATTTGTCCGTACCTTCTGTTTTCTCTCTGTTAGCCAGTCAGTAATGATGCACCAGTAAAATGACCACTTCAATGACAGCAGTCATTTCAGATTAATGCTTAATTATTGATCCTGGTATTCCCAGTTGTGTCAATGAAGTTAGTTTGAAATCTTGGTTTCATTTATACGTTCAACTGACTTCCAGGGGTTTTCCAGCATGAACGCCACATGCTGTTACACTGTAGATACTTCTGTAGAACAAACCCTCCAGTTGGTTCACAGCACTAAGCATATGCACTCATTTCTCAATGATTATGTCAAATGTCAGCATTCTTGTGGTAATTTCACCAAGCGCTCTGAGGCAGATTTGGAAGTGAGCCAATTTAAACAAAGATACATTGAACAATTTGCCTACATGTTCCTGCTTCCAGCTGCTGTTCCCAGGGATGGACGGGGTTCATTGTCATCGACCTACTCTGGTAGTGGCAGGAGACCACTCGAAATACGCAATTAGGCAAAAAACTGCATCCTTCCACCAACACCAGCAGTGTAGCAAGGGTCTCAAGATAGCAGTGCTATCATCGCTGGAAACACAGAGACACAAGAGAAACAGGCCAATGGCTGTGTGAATGGGGCTCCAAAATCCCACCTCAGCATATGTCCACACTGACAGCGCCTCAACAAATGACAGGAGACAGATACACAGCTGGACAACAGAGCACCAGGAGATTCAAAAGCTTTCTAACATTTAACAACTCAAACATGCCAAGGCTCATGTCTGCTGCAAGAGGGACTGCCCACTGCCAGTGTAGCTTCTGAGGTCTGATGGGTAGGATTTTCCAACTTCTCTTTAAAGTATGGTATTGGAAACCAACCACCAGCAAGACAGCCCGTTAGATTAGATTAGGCATCATTGTCATTGGTAAAGTTGCCATAGTCTTACCAGACATCAGGGCTGGTCTTTCATTAGGGAGAGACGACTGGTGGTGGTTTAACCTGAGGGTCACCACACCTCAGGTGAGTGGAGAGGTTGACATGGACAGTCCTTCATGGTGACCTCAGCCAGCACCTAAGTGATCAATCAGCAGGCTTTTCATCACATCACTCCCTGGGACAACGATAGCCAAACAGCTTAAGGATGGACAGAGGCCCATGTCACCTCAGGGGCTACATTCTCTCATTTTCCTGATGCAGTGTGAACCTGAGGTTCAGGTGCAGCAACAATGTCTGGAACCAGAAATCAATGTGTCCACAAGCCAATGCTGAAACTGCTGGCTACACAGCAATGCTGAGTCCCTGAAGTCATAGGCAGGGAAATCAAGGAAGGTGGGAGTTAAGGAGAAATGGGATTCAGGGAAGTTGAAGGTAATAGCAGGAGTGATCTTTCAGCAGTCAACCAAACCAAACCAAACCCAGCTTTTCGATTTCACCAGTAGGGAAGGGTGACACTGCTCTTTTTGTTGATTAATGTTCAGACGTGTTATCACGCACCTGTGGAGTAGGTGGGACTTGAACCCAGTCCTCCAGGCCCAGAGACAGTAACATTACCACCATGCCACTAAAGCTCATAAGCATGAAACCAGCAATGTTGGCCAGTGTGGGGATTGAACCAGCAATGTTGGTGTGATTAGCAACACCCTCTAACCATCTGGGATGACCAGCCACCATCTACCTCTCTTCTTGCCTGTTGAGGACAAAGTTAATCACAGCGGCAGTGTGAAGAGTTAAGTAGTTGTTTACTGATCACTTAATTGGCAGCGGTTTGGGAAGGTTGATCATGAGCCTTCCTGCCCAGCAGAACTGAATTGCTGAAGTGGCAGGAATAGGGTGGATACTTTTCCAGTGACAACCCATCGGAATATGTGCCCTTCCCAATACTTACTCCGCCTGACAACTGATAGTTATGGGCTTATTGCTACAGAACTGATCCCGTCAGATTGATTGTCCTTCCAATCTGCCTGTCCATTGTATTTCCCCTCAGCAGCACTCTCACTGCAGGCACAGGGAAAAGCTGCTAGCAGCTCTTGCAATGGAGCTGCCTGATCAATCATGCTTTCCATTTGGCTGCTTGGTGTCCCAAATCATTGGATGATCCAAAGAGGTGGGTCTTTAACTATTTGCTGCCTGAGAAATTGAACTGGAAGATGCGCTTCTGCTATTAAGAATGCGATCAGGACCCAAAAGTGTTCCTCACAACTAAAGATTTTCAACAGCCACAAAATACTGACTGTAGGTGAATTAAAGCAGCAGAATTTGGTATATCCTACGTTAGATTTGCCTAGAATAAAATATTTGAATTAATAAAGTTCATCAAGTCTCAAATGTCGTCATTATAAAATTATTTTGAAGTGGTCTTGTTGCACAGTGGTAGAATGGGTCCAGATTTTTCCCTGGGTTGTCATAGCAGCATCAGCTGTAGATCATCGTCCCCCAACTCCCTGGATGTAACTAATTGGAAGAGTCTGAGAGTTAACGTTTTGGGTCCAGTGACCCTTCCTCAGAATAAGTTTGATTGTAGGAGAATTGTTAGCCAGGGCACTTCAAGACCACAACATCCTTCCAGAATGCCATTGGATGCCAAATCCTACTCTAAAGACTTGAGCGAGTAATGTTTTAATGCAGCGTGGAGGGAATACTATATTGTCAGAGTTGCTGTCTTTTGAGTGAGAAGTTCAACACAATTCCTTCTCTACATTCTCAAGTGTAGATAAAGATCTCACTATTCAAAGAGGAGGTAAGTATTCTTTGTGTTATCCTTCGCTAGCATCATTGGAAAAAAGATTGTGATATCTTATTACAGTTTATGGAACCTTGCTGTGCAACAATTAGCTGCCACATTTCTCTATACTGCAACAATGGTGACACTTCAAAAACACTAAATCAGCTGTAAAGTGTTTGCCACATCCTAATGGGAGATACTACATAAAAATAAATTCTTCTTTCCTTAAACTATGTCATGTGATCATCAGTAGTCATTTGACCACCCAGCAGACCATAGAACCACAGAACTTTAGAAAAGTTACAACACAGAAAGAGGCTATTCAGCCATCATGTATGTGCCAGGTAAATAAATGTGTTCATTCTAATCCTACGTATCTGGTGCATAGCCTTGCAGGTTATAGAGCTTCAGGCACATCAAGGTTCCCTTTAAATGAGTTGAGGATTTCCAACGCAACTACCAAACTGGGCAGCAAATTCCAGATACCCACTACCTTATGGGGTGAAACATTCTTTCCTTATATCCCTATGTAAGCTTTCTACCAATCACCTTAAATCTGCTTCTGGTAATTGACCTCTCCACTAGGAGAAACAGGTCTTCCCTGTCTAGTTTATTCAAGTCCCTCATTATTCTGTTCACCTTAAGTCACTCTTCAACCCTCTCTGTTCTAAGGAAAACAATCCCAGCCTATTTAATCTTTCCTCATAGCTGGTACTTTCAAGCCTTCGCTTTATTCTTGTGAAGCCCCTCTGTACCTTCTCAAAACTGATGATGAACTTCCTGCAATGTGACCAGAACTACACACAAAACTCCAGCTGTGGCCTAACCAGTGTCTTGTACACTTTCAGCTTTATATCATTGTGCTTGAAGCTATACCTCATCCAATGAAAGAAAGCATACCATCTGCCTTCTGTATGCCCTGTTCATCTTTCTTGCCAACCTCTAGGACCTGTGGATATGTATTCTAAGGTTTCTCACTTCCATCCTGCTGTGATTAGAACCAGGTGGATCATATTGACAATGAGATCCTTGATGGGGGTTGCTAACCTGGGCCAATCAGGGAGTCCTGGCTGACCAACATAAACAGGGGATTCAGAATCCCCTCATGGGGGACAGCCCGGTGGCTCAGTGGTTAGCACTGCTGCCTCATAGCACCAGGGACTCGGGTTCAATTCCAAAATTGGGCAACTGTCTGTATGGAGATTGCACGTTCTCCCCATGTCTGCGTGGGTTTCCTCCAGGTGCTCCGGTTTCCTCCCACAGTCCAAAGGTGTGCAGGCTAGGTGGATCAGCCATGCTAAATTGCCTGTAGTGTCAAGGCGCTGGGAGATGCAGGGATAGGGTAGGGGGTGGGTCTGGGTGGGATGCTCTTCAGAGATTTGGTGTGGATTCGATGGACCGAATGGCCTGCTTCCACACTGTAGGGATTCTAGGACTTCGGGGACTGACTCTGAGCTGGCTGGTCACAGCCAGTGTACTATGCACATGTAAATAAAGGGTGACTTGGTGACAGAATATTGACCTCTGTGCAGTTATTTCACATCCCATTCGATCTGTGTTCCCTCGATTTTGTTTGCCCTCCCTAAATATGTAATCTTGTCCTTCTCTAGATTGAATTTCATTTGCAACTTATCCTCTCACTCAACCAAACTATTGATATCTTTCTTCAGTCAACAGCCATCATCTTCACAATCAACTACCCAACCAATTTTTGATTTGCCTGTAAATTTCCAAATTATGCCTCCCACATTTAAGTCTAAATCATTAATATAAACAAACTGCAAGGGACACAACGTTAAACCCTGTGCAATGTCACTGGAAACTGCTTTCCATTTGCAAAACAAAAAAAAATCTGTCAACCATTACTTCTTGTTTCCTGTTGCTGAGCCAATTTTAGACCTAAGTCGCCACTTGTGTATCACATGGCCTTTACCTTTTCTGACCAGTCTGCCATGTAGGCCCTTGTCAAATGCCATACAAAAATTCACATGGACAACATTTACCGCACTACCGTCAACAATCCTCCTTGTTACTTGCTCAAAAAATTAAATTAAGTTAGTGAGACATGACCTTTCCTGATTAATTCATGGCCGACTCACCCTAAATCCCATTTATCTTTCATCCCTGTGCTCACTGACCTGGTGAAGCAATACGTTATATGTTGCCAGACCTGCCGAGTGCTTCTAGCATGGTCTGGTTTGTGTATTTTTTGTAATTTGATCATGGAATGTGAGCATGGCTGGCCAATGTCGCGGAGAAGGCAGTGGTGACTGTTTTTTTGAACCACTGCAGCAGTCCTTGAAGTGTAAGGACACCCAGAGTACTGTCAAGAAGGTGGTTCCAAGATGTTGACTCAGTGACAAGGAATAGTGACACAGTTCCAAGTCAAGACTGTGGGTGACTCGGAGGGAAATCAGCACCTACATGCGGTGTTCCCATGCCAGTACTGCCCATGTCCGGGGTGGCAGAGTCTTTGGATTTTCACAGACAGGAGATGCCACTTACCCCTAACCCGAATGTTTCAACTGCAGGGAGAAGTTGGCAAATGCTGCAATGGTACCAAGTAAGTTAAAACTCTGTTTGCTGACAAAATGTCCATCTCTTATGAATAAAGGCATTCAGTACTTCAAGAGCTTGAAAGAACAAAACATGAAGCAGACCCAACGTCTGATGGAGTGTGTGCAGATATCAGATAAAAGCTCAACAGGCTAGTGACCTGGTGGCTGAGCTTGTAGCAAATCAATGAAGCACCATACCATTGCCGAAACCTTAATCATGGTTGCATATATAAAAAAAATCATAGGTGTGGTGTTAGGAAGTGATAATGCAAAAAAGAGGTCAACAAATTCCGCTCTCTGACAATACTATTAAATGGTGAATTGATGACATGTCAGCTAGTACAGGAGGTGCTGCAAGGGAAGCTAGCTGCTAGTGGGAAGATGCTGTATTTTTTCCAGTGAATTTTAAACATTAATGCATTCGATCCTTCATGATTGTTGTTTGCATTATGTTGCAAGTCTAGTAAGACCGTAACAATAAACATGACAACTAAGAGCAACAAACCCAGCTGAGAAAAAGTGTTTTGTACCATGGATTTGTTTGTCTCATTGAAGTGTGCCAGGTTACAGAAAAGGTTGGAAACCACTGCACTATGCCAACACCTCCCCGATTCTTTTTCTTACATAGACGCTTCAATGAGAAGGTGAAATTTTTGACAGTGCTTTCTTAAAACTACTTTCAAGGAAAATGAAACAATTGATACACATCAACAGAAAAAGATCTTACTGTCGTACGTCAAAGGACATATTTACTTGTGGACAATAGATCAAGTAAAGTACTATTATTATTTTGGCTTTAAAGATATTACATGCAGGCTAGAACTTCTCTAGTTTTAGTTGAACATGTTGTGGACTTTAGACCATACATAGCTCAATCAGTGATGCACATTCCAAATCTGCACACAAAAACATTATGTATGCTGCTCCATTTTTTTTTCCTCTTTCCTCTCTTAACAATTCATCATCAACTAATGAGACAAAAAGAATGCACAAACCGTGTCACTGTGCTTTTTAGAACTTTCAGAGAACATAACGCCCTGGTCCTTAATGTTTAATTGCAAGTGTATTACTGAAGTTTCTACACAAGAAGCAAATATTCTTTTTCAGATGCTCTAACATTACTAATCAATAATTCTCAACGTTTTCTTGGCTCAATGGCTTCTTTACGAGTGGTTAGTAATCATGGATCCATTCATATACATTGTAATGCTATATAATCGTTACAATATCAAAGTATTGTACATAAAGAGCAGTTTAATTTGTTTTAAGACATCATCTGTATACACTCTGAGGAGGAGGGGGTAGGTAGGAGTATAATTATTATGTTGTTGGATTAGTCATCCAGGTGCCTAGGCTAATTTTAAGGGGAGATGGGTACTAATCCAAACATGGCAGTTGGTTGAATTTGAATTTAATAAAATCTGGAATAAAAGGCTAGTCGAATGAAGACTGTTTAAACATTGTCAATTATCAACTCACAAATGTTCTTTAGAGAAGGAAACCTGCTATCCTTAACAGGTCTTGATTAAATGTGACTCCAAACCAAGAGCAATATGGTCAATTTTTACTGCCCTCTGAAACTGCCCAGCAAGCTACTCTGTTCAAGGCAATTAGGGATGGACAAATGTTAACCTAGCCAGTGGTGCCCACACCCATGCAAAATTAAAAACAAACTTACAGATCCCAGTAAGAGGCATCTGCCTTTTTCTCACTGCACCACCCTTGGTGTGATGTTTAAAAATGACATTTTAAAAAAAAGCATTCTCTTTAAAAGCTATCATTTCTTGTTATTCAGGAAGACATCAATGGAATTGAACAAAGTGCTGCACAAACTACCCTTAAAAAATCCCAGAGACAGTAAGAACTGCTGATGCTGGAGTCAGAGATAACACAGCATGCAGCTGGATGAACACAGCAGGTCAGGCAGCATCAGAGGGGCAGGAAGGTTGAAGTTTCGGGTTGGGACCCTTCTTCAGAAATGGGGGAGGGTGAGGGAGCTCTGAAATAAATAGAGAGAGGAGGGGTGGGACTGGGGATGGTAGGTGGAATGGTGATAGGTGAGTGCGGGTAGGCAGTGGTGGGGATTGGTCAGTGAGGTGGGAGAGAAGATGGATAGGCTGAGTCAGGTTGTGTCAAATCAAGGAGGCAGGGATGAGAGGGAGGGTTGGTCTTAAGCTGAGGTTGGGGGTGGGGAGATTTTGAAGCTAGTGAAGTCTACATTGAGACCATTGGGTTGTAGGCTTCCAAGGTGGAATACAAGGTGCTGCTCCTCCAGTTTCTGGGTGACGTCATTGTGACACTGGAGGAGGCCCAGGATGCACATGTCACCCAGGGAGTGGGAGGGGGAGCTGAAATGGTTTGCGACGGGAAGGTGTTGTCATTTGTCGTGAACAGAGCGCAGACGCTCCACAAAGTGGTCTCTGAGCCTCCACTTGGTCTCACCAACATAGAGGAAGCCACATCGGGAGCAGTGGATGCAGTGGACCACATTGGTGGATGTGCAGGTTAACCTCTGTCTATGTGGAAGGTTTCTTTTGGTTCCTTGGATGGAGGTGAGGGGGGAGGTATAGGGGCAGGTGTAGCACTTCCTGAAGTTGCAGGGAAAGGTGGTGGGGCTAGTGGGGAGTGTGCAGTGGACAAGGGAGTCGCGGAGAGAGTCCCTAAGGAAGGCAGATAGGGGAGGGGAGGGATATATATCCTTGGTTGTGAGGTCAGATTGCAGGTGGCGGAAGTGGCCGAGAATGACACGTTGAATCTGGAGGTTAGTGGGGTGATACATGAGGACAAGCGGGATTTTGTCTTTGTTTTTGTTGTGGGTCGGGGATGTGAGGGCAGAGGTGTGGGAAGCGCAAGAGATGTGGTCGAGAGCATTTTCGACCACTGAGGGGGGGGGGGAAGTTGTGGTCCTTGAAATAAAAGGTCATCTGGGATGCTCGGGAGTGGAACGCCTCATCTTGGAAGCAGACACTGCAGAGGCGAAGGAATTGGGAATAGGGGATGGCATTCTTGCAGGAAGGTGGGTGGGAGAAGGTGTAGTCTAGGTAGCTGTGGGAGTTGGTGGGCTTGAATTCGATGTTGGTTTTGAGGCAATCACCAGAGATGGAGACAGAGAGGTCCAGGAAGGAGAGAGAGGTATCAGAGATGATCCAGGTGAATTTGAGGTTGGGCTGTAAGGTGTTAGTAAAGTGGATGAACTGCTCAAACTCCTCGTGGGAGCACGAGGCAGCGGCGATACAGTCATTGATGTAGCGGAGGAAGACGTGGGGGATAGTGCCAGTGTAGTGTAACTGCGGAAGAGGGACTATTCCACGTATCCTACGAAGAGGCAGGCATAGCTTGGGCCCATGTGGGTTCCCATGGCCACACCCTTAGTCTGTAGGAAGTGGAAGGAGTTAAAGGAGAAGTTAAGGGTAAGGGCGAGTTTGGTTAAACGGATGTGGGTGTCGGTGGAAGGAGACTGGTTGGGCCTGCGGGAGAGGAAGAAGCTGAGGGCTTTTAGGCCATCCACGTGGGGAATGCAAATGTACAGGGACTGGATGTCCACAGTGAAGAGGAGGTGTTGGGGGCCAGGGAATTGGAAGTCTTGGAGGAGGTAGAGGGTGTCGGTGGCGTCCTGGATGTAGGTGGGGAGTTCCTGGGCCAGGGGGGAGAAAATGGAGTTGAGATAAGTGGAGATAAATTCGGTGGGGCAGGAGCAGGCAGAGACAATGGGTCGACCAGGGCAGTCGGGTTTGTGGATTTTGGGAAGAAGATAGAAACGGACGGTGTAGGGTTGGGGAACGATGAGGTTGAAGGCTGTGGGTGGGAGGTCACCTGAGGTAGTAGGAACTGCAGATGCTGGAGAATCTGAGATAACAAGGTGTAGAGCTGGATGAACACAGCAGGCCAAGCAGGAAGACCCTTCTAGGCCCGAAACGTCAGCCTTCCTGCTCCTCTGATGCTGCTTGGCCTGCTGTGTTCATCCAGCTCTACACCTTGTTATTCTAGGTCACCTGAGGTGATAAGTTATGGATGGTCTGGGAGAAGGTGAAGGTGGTGAAGGTGTCAGAGAGTTGATGCCTGGCCTCAGTTATGTAAAGGTCAATGCGCCATACCACAGCTTGGAGACCGCTTTATAGAGCACCTGTGCTCTGTTCGCGAACCATTTCAACGCCCCCTCCCACTCCCTGGGTGATATATCCATCTTGGGTCTCCTCCAGTGTCACAATGACGCCACCCAGAACCTGGAGGAACAGCATCTCATATTCTGCCTTGGAAGCCGACAGCCCAGTGGCCTAAATGTGGATTTTACCAGTTTCAAAATCTCCCCACCCCCCGGGCTCATCCCATGACCAACCCTCCCTCTCATCCCTGCCTACTTGACCTGACTCAACCTGTCCGTCGTCTCTCCCACCTATCTGCCCCTCCCACCTCACTGACTAATCCCCACCACTGCCTATCTGCACTCACCTATCACCATCCCACCTACCTTCCCCAGCCCCACCACCCCTCTCTATTTATTTCAGAGCTCCCTACCCCCTCCCCCATTTCTGAAGAAGGGTCCCGACTCGAAACATCAGCTTTCCTGTTCCTCTGATGCTGCCTGGCCTGCTGTGCTCCTCCAGCTCCACACTGTGTTATCACTTAAAAAATCCAATACATTTCAAAAATTACATTTAACTCAGTCTGGAAAGGTAGTAACACTGCATCACACTGGGAAACCAATAAAGAGTGGTCGGAGATTAATTTAACACCTTTCTGCATTTTCTTGAGTAACAACATAACAATGTCTCAAATTCAGACAGCTTTTTCTTTGTCACTCTGTATGAGAATTTAACCAAATGTTTGTCTTTTTAAGCAGTGTAAGCCAGTCCTGAGTGGCCTTATGGTAGCAGGATCAGATCCATGGCACCCTGATTAGTTGCCCACATTGCCCATCCAGCTGGGAGGATATAACTGGACACAGAACAAAAACTGTTCTGTTCTTTACGCTGTCAATAAAGTATAATGCAGCATAACCTAGTGAAATTGGAAGTACTACTTCAGTTAGAAACAAATATTAGAAAAAAAAGCTTGTTCATATGTATATAATTATTTTCTTTTAGAAACAGCAACTTGGTGACAGTAGAGTTTTGTAAATATATTAGCTTTCAAAATGAGAGATTGCTGGAGAAGCTCAGCAGGTCTGGCAGCCGCTGTGCAAGGAAATCATTTCTCCCAACAGATGCTGCCAGAACTGCTGAGCTTTTCCATCATCCGCAGTTCTTTCAGTTTTTATTTAGCTTTCAGGATGACTGAATTGTTATTCCTCAATGAAAAGTTACATGTCAGTTTTACATTTAACTAACATTTCAAATGAACTAGAAGTTAATTCAGAATTAATGTTAATTCTCTTCTATATACAAAGTGCCAGAATTTCCAAACAGTGGCAATCTCACAGCTTGGACAGTAGGTGTTAGGTCCAGGCAGTGTGGGGTTGGGGTGTCTAAGTGGTTGGGTGTGTGAAGTAAGTATGGAGTTAATGTGACTCCCGAATGACTATTAAACAAAGGATTTAAATGTGTAAGATTTCCTGAGTAACTATTTTACAAAGTTTCATTTGAACCCGCTGATGTCTCTAATTTTAATGGAGACAATCAGGGGATTCCAGGCAGAGATTCAACAGAATCTTTAATCTCCCTGATAATTCCTTCGGAGTGTACTATGATGGTGATTCCACAGGGTGTCGATGCACAACTCCCATCTACGCTGAAATAAAGACTGTCTGGCTAATGGAAAATCCGGGCTAAAAGTTCTCAAAGTTGAATGTCACAGCTTTAACAAAAACCTGACTTGCCACAAAACCTCCCACGCTAAGCAAAAAATGTAAAGTTGGGATGATATTTATAGCTAGAGGATAACACAATCCTCTCATCAAACCACAACTAATATTCAAACTGAAATTGAATTGAACAATGTGTCCGACATAATATTTAATAACAGTTAACAATTAATCCAACACACAGCATACACACAGAAGACAAATATGCAACTGAGGTATGGTATTGTTTGCATTGTCTTGCAAACTGAAATACATTAAAAATAAAAAAACCGAAAGAACTGCGGATGTTGTAAAACAGGAACAAAAACAAAGTTGCTGAAATGCTCAGCAGGGAAAAAACAGAATTAACATTTTAGGTCTGATGACCCTTCCTCAGAACACAGGAGGAAGGGTCACCGGACCTGAAACATTAACTCTGTTTTTTCCTTCACAGATGCTGCCAGGCCTGCTGAGATTTTCCAGCCACTTTATTTTTGTACATTAAAAATAAATTTGGAAACAGTTTTTCATGAGAGTGAGAAATTGGGAGAATCATAGTCAGCTGGTGCTATGGTCTCATCAGGGAGAAAGCAGGAGAATGGGGTTGAGGAACTTATCAGCCATGATTGAATGGCGGAGCAGACTCGATGGGCTGAATGGCCTAATTTCTGCCCCTATGTCTTATGGTCTTATGGCTACTGAGCTTCCAGTTAACAGGAACTAACTTCCCTTTATCCTCTTGAATTGGAAATCCATAACACAGTGTAGTGATTGTTACGAGGTCAGCCAGGTGGACCTGATAGAATATGAGTTCCCTTTTTAGGGCTTTTAACCTGGTCCAATCAGGGAGTCCTGGCTGACAGATAAGAACAGGAGTGTCAGGGGTTCTGTTCACTCTGAGAGCTGGCTCTGAGGGAGCTGGATCAGTGCCAAGGGCTCCCCACGTGTAAATAAAGGGTGACCTGGTGATGGGTTAGATTAGATTAGACTAGACTAGACACTGGTCTCTATGGAAGTATTTCACACAGCACCGGCTGACAACCAGTTTCATATTTTTTCCCAGTTACAGTTTTAAAAAAAATGCTGTTTACTGCAGTTACTAAGTGTGAGAGAATCATGTTCACATAAATTTACAACTTTGCAAAACTAATGCCTCAGATTGATGGCAGCCCTGAGACACTTTTGATAAGTATATGGAATCAATCTGTTCAGACATGGTTTGACACATCTCTACAGAAATTCATGTGTAACCACTTTTGTTTTCCAAAACTGTTACATAATGGCTACAATCTTAACTCCTGAGTTACACAAACACAATTGCGAAATACTGCAGATACTGGAAATCTGAAAGCATAGCACGCCCTCCCATTTTCTGAAAATATGGACATGTCTGAGGAAGGAGCTATGTTCCAGGTCAATTACCTTTTTAAGTCATAAAAGCTTTTGATTAAAATATCAACATGAGAGAAACATGTTTGAAACAAGTCGTTAAGTGGCAACTTCCAAGTCACTTTGTGTGAGCCTCAAATCACAACCCTCTATGTTTCCTGTCTTGGTTGGGGGGGGGGTGCGCAGGGTGGTAGTGGTGTCCCTCAGGAATGGCCTGCTAAGTTTAAAATTGTGACCTCCAGTTTGGTCCTCTCAGCTTGGGTTCACTCAGTTGTGAAAGGAAACATCGGCTCAAAGGGTCAGGAACCCATTTTTGGGAGACACATTCAGTGGAAACTACCTCCTTAGTGCAATCGCAAACTTACCAGCCACAAAGTGCACCAATTCCAAGTAATATGACACCCTGTACACAAGTTCCTTCCAACTATTTCAAACCATAACTAGCCTCAGAACTCAGACTCCAACTAATATATTGTGACCCCCTTCATGCTGAATTAATAAAGTGATTATGCACTTACTACAGATACCAAGCAGTGATTTCATAAGCTATGCTGAAAAGTGTCATAAATGGTACACCCTAATAGACAACTTCAAAAATTGTCAATATGTCAGCCTTGACTCAGCAGTCTGCCTCTACCTTCGAGGTTATGGACACACCAGAGGGATTTGACTAAATAATTTTGGCTAACACTCCACTGCAATACTGAGCGAATGTGGCACAGTTGCCGCCTTTTGAAGAGTAGCATTGAAACATGATCCTGGATGCCCTTTGTGGGAGATACACAAGATTCCATAGCAAGATTCTGAAGAAAAGCAAGGACATTTCAACTGGTGACAAGGTCACTGTTTTTCCCTCAACCACTATCATTAATGATTCAAAGAAAGTCATATTGTGGCTGTGAAATTTTACAACGTTCAAACTAATTGTGTGTGTTCTACATTATAACTATATTTCTAAAGTGTTTATTGTCTGCAAAACTACTTGGGATGCCCCGAAATCAAAATGGCTGCAATCTCCTGTAAGTCCATTTCCAAGTATTGTCTTTTTTTAAAAGAATTTTTTTTTCCCCCCTCTGGGAGGCTGCAGGACCTCTCTCTTCCTCAGCACTGTTTGCTGTTCCTAGTGGCATTGGCGAACAGCCAACCTGTTGATTGGGGCAAGACAGCAAAACCGCCAGCAACTGCAAATGAGCAGCCTTCCATAAACCCGAGGGGAGGGTGAGATCTGCTTGTTGGTAACGTGCATGCTGCTGACAAGCATTTCCTGCCATTGTCAAGACTCAATCTGTTGGAAAATTTTGCCATTCTGCTTAGCTCGACTCACCCGTCACTTTCATTTCTATTTTAATTCACCAACACCTCAGCATGAAAACATATATCAGACCAAGTGCAGAATTTTACAATGATTAAAAAAAATTATGTGCACGCAATATTATTCGTTCTAACCACTGGTGCATTCTCAAACAAACCCTCATTACAAAACTATTCCTTTGACAGACGGTAACAGAGCCATTCAATACTTTCAGCATTTTATGTTCAATTTCCATTTTTTCCCAGTATCAGATACCTAACTGGATTATTATTATTAACAAGAATAACATCAAACCACAGGCATTGCACACTTCTCTCACACAATATCCTGCTATTTAACTCATATAATTTCATTGCAAAATTTGGTCTCAACCTTTTAACTTATATTGCCTTTAGAAGTGAAATACATTTATTTTAATGGACTAGATCATGTGGCACTAGGTACAAACATGGGGTGAGAGTAGGCCATTCGGCCCTTATGAGCCTGCTTTAATAAAACCATGACAGATCTGATTTTAACCTCAATTCTACATTACTCTAAATTCTTGCTAATCTCTGATAATCTTTCACCCCCTTGATAATCAAGAATGTATATACCTCTTCAATAAAAATATGACAAGAAAGGATGACACATTCAGCAATCACAACAATCTTCATCCAGAAGTGCCAAGTGGATGATCCATCTCAGCCTCTCACAGAGGTCCCCAGCATCACAGGTAACAAAGTTCCGCCAATTCAATTCACTCCATGTGATATCAAGAAGTGGCTGGAGGCATTGGACACTGCAAAGACTATGACCCTGACAACATTCTGCCAATAATGCTGAAGACCTCTGCTCCAGAAGGTGTTGCATACTGAACCAAGCTGTTTCAGTCCAGCTACAACACTGGCATCTAACCGACAATCTGGAAAATCGCCAAGGTATGTTCTGTATACAAAAAGCAGGTCAAATCCAAGTTGTCTAATTACTGCCCCATCAGTCTACTCTTAATCGTCAGTAAAATGATGGAAGATGTCAACAACAGCGCTATCAAGCAGCACCTGCTCAGCAATAACCTGCTCAGTGACACCCAGTTTGGGTTCCGCCAGGGCCACTCAGCTCCAGACCTCATTACAGCCTTGGTTCAAACATGGACAAAAGAGCTGAATTTCAGAGGTTAGATGAGAAAGACAGCCCTTGACATCAAGCACACATTTGACTGAGAGTGGCATCAAGGACCCTAAGCAAAACAGCAGTCAATAGGAATCTGTGGAAAGCTCTCCACTGGTTGGAGTCATACCTGGCACAAGGAACGATGCTTGTGGTTGTTGGAGGTCAGTCATCTCAGCTTCAGGACACATCTGCAGGAATTCCTCAGGGTAGTGTCCTGGGCCCAACCATCTTCAGCTGCTTCATCAATGACCTTTCCTCCATCAGAAGGTCAGAATTAGGGATGCAAGTCAATGATTGCACAATTTCCGCACCATTTGCGACTCCTCAGATATTTAAGCAGTCCATGCCCAAATGCAACAAAATTTGGAGGTTATCCAGGCTTGGGCAGACATTGGGCATGTGACATTTGCACCACACAAATGCCAGGCCATTTTGAATTGAGAGAGAATCAAAACATCACTCTTGACATTCGTTAGTGTTACTATCACTGAATCCCCCCACTATCAACATCCTGGGAGGTTCCTGTTGACTGGAAACTGAACAGGACTAACCATATAAACATCATGGCTACAAGGGCAGATCAGTGGCTAGGAATCCTGCAGTGGGTACCTCATCTCCTGACTACCCAAAGCCTATCCACCATCTACAAGGCAGGAGAACAGGTTAGGGAGGCGGGGACGAGCTGGACTGGTTTTGGGATGCGGTAAGGGGAGGGGAGATTTTGAAGCTTGTGAAATCCACATTGATACCATTGGGCTGCAGGGTTCCCAAGCGGAATATGAGTTGCTGTTCCTGCAACCTTTGGGTGGCATCGTTGTGGCACTGCAGGAGGCCCAGGATGGACATGTCGTCTGAGGAATGGGAGGGGGAGTTGAAATGGTTCACGACTGGGAGGTGCAGTTGTTTATTGCAAACCAAGCATAGGTGTTCTGCAAAGCGGTCCCCGAGCCTCCGCTTGGTTTCTCCGATGTAGAGGTAGCCACACCGGGTACAGCGGATGCAGTATACCACATTGGCAGATGTGCAGGTGAACATCTGCTTGATGTGGAAAGTCTTCTTGGGGCCTGGGATGGGGATGAGGGAGGAGGTATGGGGGCAGGTGTAGCACTTCCTGCGGTTGCAAGGAAAAGTGCCAGGTGTGGTGGAGCTGGAGGGGAGTGTGGAGCGGACAAGGGATTCACGGAGAGAGTGGTCCCTCCGGAAAGCAGATAAGGGTGGGGAGGGAAAGATGTCTTTGGTGGTGGGGTCGGATTGCAGATGGCGGAAGTGTCGGAGGATGATGCGTTGGATCTGGAGGTTGGTGGGGTGGTATGTGAGGATGAGGGGGATTCTTTTTTGTTCTTATTGCGTGGATGGGGTATGAGGGATGAGTTGCGGGATATGTGGGAGACACGGTTGAGGGCGTTCTCGACCACTGAGGGGGGGAAGTTACAGTCCTTGAAAAACGATAGGTCCTCCCACCTATCCCCTCCTCCCACTTCAAGCCGCACCTCCATCTCCTACCGACTAACCTCATCCCGCCCCCTTGACCTGTCCGTCCTCCCTGGACTGACCTATCCCCTCCCTAACTCCCTACCTACACTCACCTTTACTGGCCCCATCCCCGCCTCTTCGACCTGTTTGTTTCCTCCCCACCTATCCTCTCCTCTATCCATCTTCTATCCGCCTCCCACTCTCTCCCTATTTATTTCAGAACCTCCTTCCCCTCCCCCTTTTCTGATGAAGGGTCTAGGCCCGAAACGTCAGCCTTTCTGCTCCTATGATGCTGCTTGGCCTGCTGTGCTCATCCAGCCCTGCACCTTGTTGTCTCGGATTCTCCAGCATCTGCAGTTCCTACTATCTCTAAATTACATACCATCCTGACTATGAACTTCACTAGTGCTGGGTGAAAATCCTAGAACTCCCTTCTTAGCTGCACTGTAAGTGTCCCAACACCCCAAGGACTGGAACGATTGAAGAAGACAGTTCATCACCATTTTCTCCAAAAGTAATTAGGGACGAGGAACAAATGTTGGCCTTGCTAGTGGTGCTCACATCCCACAAATGGATTAAGAAGTAAAATATACAGAATCTTACGCATTTTAAATATGCCCTGGTAAAATAAATTCTCATCAAAATAGTCATGTTTTAAGTAGGTATTCATTTTTCATTTTTTAAAAAGTTAATTACTTCCAAAAATTACTTCTTATCAGGGTCAATGTAAACATATGTTGCAACTTACTAAATATAATCTCAGTTTAAAAGTAGCATTACAGGACAACCCCAAAATGGTGAAAAAGGAGAAGAAGACTTTATTTTTAAAAATGAAACTGCACACATGTCAGCTTTTGACAAACTGCAACAAGGCGAATGAAACATAGGGGAACAGTTGTTAGTGGTAATCCAAGGACAGGAGTTAACGCTCTGGAGACAAATGTCTAAATCCCACATAGCAGATGGTGGAATTGAAGTTCACTTATTAAGTATGGAATAAAAAAAAACACACAGTCTCAGTAAAGATCATGACATTGCTGGATTGCTGTAAACTAAACATCTGCTTCAATAATATCCATTTGAAAAGTTACATCAGCTTTCATAACATGGTCTGCCCAACATTTTACCTCAATGTGGTTGAATCTTATTAGTCCACTATAGAGAGTTGTTAAGTCTCAGTTATACCAAACTAACGTTAGAAACTTGTGCCAAAACTGAAGGAGCTGTTCCACTGATTTGTCTAAACAAATTAAAGTAATTATACACACCAACTCAAAACTTACAATCGATGCCTTAGGACAGAACCTTGTGTTCTTCCCATGAGAGTTTTGTTGGCAAGGGGAATGAAATTAGGAGGTGGTGTCATGTTTGTGGTATCATGTAAATGATAATGGCCGAATAAACAAATCATTCATCAGCGGTTGGATAACTTCATGGGCTAGTTTACTCAAAACAAAAAAAACGCATTTTCAGTTATGAAGCAGGCATTAAAGAAAACTAACTGGTGTAGATTTGTGCAGCTTGCAGACATATAAACCAGTTGCTGGGCAGAGTCACAGCACTGTATGCACAGAGCAAATGAAGCCCTTAAAAGGCAAGATACACATACAATAATCCTCCTTTCCAAAGGTGTAACTATTTACAGTAATAGGTAAGCCTAAGAATCTCTATAACATACAGGTTGCTATTTGCAGATTTGTCCGGATTACCTAAGGGTCTAGGCCCGAAATGTCAGCCTTCCTGCTCCTCTGATGTTGCTTGGCCTACTGTGTTCATCCAGCTCGACACCTTGTTATCTCACCTGATGTTGAGTTGGTCTGCAGGTGCCATTGACTGGCCACAGTCATCAGTGATATTGCCTGTTGATCCTGTTCGGTATGTGGCACAAAATGCCACAGGATTGCAGGACAGTTGGGAAACTGGAATAGAACTGATTTGGTCCTTGGTGTCATCACCAATTTACTGTTGTGTATGGACTTCATACGATTTTAGTTCCGAGCACACTGTCATCACCTCAACTGGTTACATTCTCTGGGATCAGGAATGTAAACTTATTGTTACACTTGTAATTTTGACAACTGAACCTGCATTTTTATCATACATGTTGGTCATCTTATCTTGCAGTTTTACAAGCTACTCTTGGTTTCAAAGGGGTATTTTGGGTACGAGTTGGTAAATTGGTGTGCACTGGTCAGCTAAACATTATCACAGCTGGTGACGTAATAAATATTTGCAGGGATGTTGCTCTCAGATATAACAATACATAATCACTTCCATGGATGTGAAAATGGTTGGATGTAATCTTGGACTAATGATAGGCAAGAACTTCAATAGGTATCAATGATTCTTTGGTGCATGCTCTTAGCTTGCCTCACAGTTCTTAGCATGGATTTCAATATCACTGCTAATACCTGGTTAACATATTGACTCTCTTGTGAGTCTTATTGTCTGATCCATGCCCATGTTAGTGACAAAGTTGCTGCAGAAAATAAGGTTGCAAAGATTCTGGTGTGATGACCTACCTGCTTTCCTTTAAAAATAAACTTTTCTGGACACACCCAGCTAGTATTGAGAAGGCCAATACGGTCTTGTGCATCCATGACAATGCTGAATTGAATCAGGTTATTCTTCAATGTTTTTCCATAGTTTCTGTAAAGTGGAATCTTTTGCCATATTTTCTATTGGCTGCTGCCATTTGCACTGTTTGAAATGTAACAGGTCACTTTGGAGAATGTCTTCAAGTTTGATGTAAATTAGATAAACTTGTACAGCCTAGAATATATCTTCTGTTTTCACCAGGTTGTGTAGTTTGCATGACCATTTTACAGCTATAACCTTGGATGCTTATCAAGAGAGACCGCAATCTTTGTAGAGCAACGGTCAACTGTTTTGTGTTAAACCATCTGTAGTGATTCGTGGTTTGTCTCCACTAAAAATCTTTTTTGCCAAATAAGTAGGTAGAAAAATACACAACTCTGAAAATTCTCCATCTTGATTTGGCGTTTATAACTTCTTTTTTACTCACGGCTCCAGTGGAACAAATAATATAGAGAAAGTTGCTCTTTAACACTCTAATGTGACATTTCAGACTGTTGAACAGCAGTCATTCATTGTGTGCTGCTTGCATCACTAAATGCAGACTGTGGTCTAGTCTTTGTTTTTCCTACCACAGCAATGTCATCAATGAGCCAGATGTATCCTGTAACAAGATGTGTAATGTAGTCCATGTAGGCTTGAAACAAATCCCAGTGGACACATAACCCAAAGGGAAGTAGTTGAAAACAGTATTATCTGAATGGGGTACAGAATGTAGTAAGTTTTTAAGACTTGTCAAGATGCATTGGCCAGTGACTGTGTGTGATCAATCTTAGAGAAGAGTTTACACCTGCAAATTTTTTCTGGTTCTTCTAAAGTGAGTACTTTGTAAGGGCACCATTTCAAAGATGCAATCAGGCATCATGGATCAAGACATCCTCTCAAAAGATTCACCCTTCTTTATGTTGCACATTTTTTTTTGTTGATGTACTCCTTTGCTCTTTTAACTCTGCATAGTTTGATCCTCAATTTGTCTTCCAAAGAGATGTCGAACATAGTCAATGTTCTCCTTCAACTGCAATAATGCAGCTTCCTTGAAATTGCCAATTTTCTCAAAGCATTCTGGATATTTCGGTGTTAGGTCATGACTTAAAGTAATGGGCGAAGTTTGTGAGATTCACTCTAGGGATTGTGACCAGTGCTAGGTCACAGCATGCTCTGCAGTTGTGGATCTGGCTGTGTCTATGATGTGAGACATCTGTGATGTTCAGGCAAATTGATTATACTTGCACTCAAGCACTATTGATGTGAAATTGGTGAACCACTGTATGACAGAGGTTTTAAATTATTTGGCTCCATCACTGCTTTCCATGTCTATTGGTACATGCTGTAGAATTTGCAGAGGGTTTACATTAGCACTTGGCCACGTCAATCTTAGAAAATAACGAATCGTCACCTTTTCTTTGGAGAACAGATAATTTGCATTTTGCAAACACTTTGGATGGTGTGATAACATTGATGTTTTCCCGAGACTAACAGAATGAAACATGTGTTACTGCTTTCTGATTTGTTTACACCATCAGCTTCTAGTTTGCCAATCACTTCATGTAAATGCATCAGATGGTCTTCATCGTAGCTTGAAGATACTCCTTGCACACACTCTGTTTGGGTCAGTATGCAGCACTTTGTAGCTGTATTAGCCTTTGCTCTAGTGCACTGCATCTGCCAAAGATTTTTTCTGTTACATACCTTGCAAAATTGATCAAAAGCTAGGCATTTCCTTGCGCATGCAGAAGGTGACACCTCCCACATGACTTGCTATATTTGTCAAGTTTGTACGTTGGTCATGTAGCTTCATCAACCTCAAAGAATTGTTGCTTATTTATATCCACCCTTTAGTAGCTCTTTTATGCTACAAGTCTTCGATTTGTCTCTCAAATCGTTCTGGAATGCTAAAATACAGGTGTATTTACTTCAGTATGATTCAAGATTCTTGACTATTGTGTTCTATCTATTCACCAAATTGCTTGCTGATTGTCCAATATGCCTCATCTACATAATGTTTTCCCACTGCAGTTCAACATGTCATGATAATGACGATGGTCTAATAATCAAATCGCTCATCAAGTATTGATTAACTCCATGGGCTTGTTTAATAATAAAGCACATTATGAGTTATGAAGCACACAATACAGCAAAGCCACTGATGACTATGCATCTAGATTGCAGACTGTTAGTGGACTAATAACGAGGCAGGACTGCAATATTGCATATCCTCAGCACATGGAGTTCCTAAAAGTGAGCTCTCTTCAAGTCAAGGTACACATGGAACAGACGACAGCTTCCCATGCCAAACCTCATCAAATTCACTGTTGGAAGACCCAGAGTTGACCTTTCTGCCTATCTGCCAATTGAAGTCCTTAAGTAAAGCTTCCACTCATAGGCTGTCAGGGATGGGATATAAATTCTGGTCTTGTTAGTCATGCTGAAGTCCTCTGAACATTAAGTGTTTAAAAAACTGCAAGGAAATGAAACAGAATAGAAAAGGAGGAAATACTGAATTTCATGGCCACATACTTGTACATGTTTGAATGATTATTAGTATTACATAAACAACTGCAAGCTGAAAGTAATTGGAAAACAATAATGCATTCATCAAATAACCATACTTAATTGCGCACAGTCACTATCAAAGTTAAATAAAATTATCCGGAATAGATTTTTAAAAAAGTATCCTGGATGTATTACAAAGAAGTTATCCAATTTCAAATGCATAACACTGAAATTCGCTTTTGCAATTTATGGCAGCATGTGATTAGATGACTGTTTTGTAATAATGTGTAGATAATCTTTATCCTGTCTCACAGAGGAAAGGGATCTTTAGCTATCAAATTATAAGTTATAGTTTAATGATTATAGACCATAACTTTAAGACTTGGATTTATTTATAACTTCACTCACAATTCAGTTTGCTTTGAAAATGTAATGCAAATAAGAACACCTCTGTATTGGAGTTTCTCAAACTAATTTGACAGTGTAATTTGGCCATGTTAGTCACATATTTTAAAAAATGCCAATCTTGTCAGCATTTCTTGTTTTATAAAGTGGTTTTGCTTAAATTCTCTAGTTTGTTGCAGTGTTGTTCACATATGTCTGCTCATAAAAAGGATCAGTGTCTTAGCAAGTAGTAGATTTTCGTCTTCAAACAATAATATAAACACACTGGTGGCTTCTCAATTGTGGTATAAGACAAACTGAAATAAATAACACAACAAAATAAAGGGGGAAAAAGATCTAATAGCTTGAATCCTTTAGTTACAGGCTTCAACTCTGTGCTTCAGTTGAGAATTGAGACAATTGATTTTCCCAAAAAATAACCCACTTATTGGAGACATTAAAAAGCATTAGAGTAATGTAACATCTATTTTACAGTTCTCCCAGCCTAAATTATTGCTCTGAGATGTGCCTGTCAAAATCAATTATGATTGTAGTTTTACAGTACATATTTTAAAAATCTTGTTACATTGAAACCTTTCATAGATTGGTCAATAATTGAATCACAGCTAATACGAATATTTTGTTGCTTGAATAACAGTACGCATTGGCAGTTGAAATATTATCTTCTGTCAATATTAAACTTAGTCTGCATCAAATGCCAATAAATAAATGTTGGATCTGTACCAAACAGTCTCAATTGTCTTTTTTCTAGATTAAGCAGCACTATATCTGCCTTATGTGAAACCAGTGTTTTTTTATATTGAGAAATAATTCCATTAGGTGCTTTAATTCATTTTAAAGATGAGCAAAGAAACTGAACAAAATATGGTGAAAACATTATACATTCAATGTTTCTGATGTCTTATGATTCCAATAACTTTGGACTAATCACACTCTTAGGCCCTGACATTTCTGAAGATGGGCTGTGCTTTTAAAAATGGCAGGCGAGACCGACACAGATATTCCATATCTCATTTTTGATTCGGATAATTTCGACTGGTGCAGAATAAAAAGGTGCTAGTAGGGCTTGTACATAGTATTGTAGTTCCTACCATCTCAATTGTGTGGGCCAGCATTTCAAATGCCCCCACAATTTTGATGCGTCAGACACTTTCTGTTAGTAGACATGTTTCCTGGCACCACCAAGTAGTTGCCGGCCATGGGGGATCCCTGATCCTGAAATCAGGAACCAAAAAAGAAAGCCACATTCCTTCAAATGTATTGTGCCTTTTACCCTCGCAGAAACCTGTCCATCAATCATAACCAGTCACCACACTGGTTGAGGTTACTATGAAGGACTTGCCTTCTCAACCTTTCCCCTCACCTGAGGTGTGATGACCGTCAGGTTGAACCATCACCAGTCATCTCTCTCTAATGACAGAGTAGCCTTATGCTCCAGTAGGACTATGGCGACTTTGCCTTTATTCGTAAAGATATTAAATCAATAGGCCATCAGTTACCCAGCACTGATGAAGATTTTCATCTTGCACTCAAATTTGGTACAAGAACCAACATTTGAAAAAAAAACGGACACAATTTATACAAAATGAGAAGATGGTGCAGATTGATTGGGCCATCATTGGCAATGGACAGGCTAGAAGAACAGTTATCTGGCAAATAAAAGCAAAACACTGCAGAAGATCTGAAATAATAACAGAAAGTGCTAGAGAAATTCAGTAAGTCTGGCAGCATCTAATAGCGCACAGAACTGCAGGAATCCTAACCAATGATATGCTCACCAATGAATAAGGTAGTTGGTAGGTGATAGTAGAGAACCCACTGGCAGATTTACATTGGAGAAACAGTGCTCATTTGATCTACCATTGAAATGGAGCTATTCAAGCTGAGGATGGAGTTTATTAATGTGTAAAGAAATTCTTTGATGCATCTGCAGATCTAAATATCATAAACATGTCAATTTTTGCATAATGGAAGTATGGAAGGGATAGGAGGTCAGGGATCATTCCATCAAAGACATGCTTCTCATGGTAAACAACAAAGATGTCAGCAAGAGCTGGGTGGGGGGCATGTCCCATGTCAGAGCCATCTATTTGGATGCACATTGTGTCACTGAAACTGAACTCAAGCCCATAAATTACTAAACTCATGAGTTTGAAGAACACAGATTCATATCTAGTGACACATCTAGATTGTCATATCATAACAGTGCAAATGTTAAATGCTTCTTTGAGTGGTGTGTTAATCAATAAGCTAGCAACGTTGAAAGAGCACATGGGCAGGCTGTGGCTCTCTTTTGCAAAATTGAAGTAACCTTCACAATGTATGTTGCAAACTCATTTAAAGCTGCACCAGCTCATGCAACCATTACCGAGTTTAGGTCTGCCTTTATTATTGCTCCTTAGTATCACTCCCAAGTTGTCTTGCACCATGTTTGGGCCTATGCAGTTAGCAAATTAGTATTCATCAAGCAGAAAATTACCTCTAGACCATGAAAGAAGAAGAGCAACAAGGGTTCAAAATATGGGATCATTCAGCGCAAAAAAAGTACCCTATAAATATCAGGATTTGGTTTTACAGCGGCTACAAATGATGTTTTGCACATACTGAATCATTAATAATGTCCGACCAGTAACTGCAATCAATTTGAACAATAGCAGTCACTGGCCATACAGAGGGAGTAAAAGTTACACCTAGTACCAATGAGATTGCATCAATAATTCTAATTCTGTAAAGGGATAGAGTAACACAGTGGTTGTGTGACTGGATTAGCAATGCAGAGGTCCAAATCAAATCAAATTCCACAATGGTGACTGTGAAAACTAGAGTCAGTTAAGTAAATTAATTTGGAGCTTTTACAAAAAGACCATCACTACAAAATTTCTGAGAAAATCACGTGTTTTACAAATTTACTACAATAACGGAAATCTGTTGTTTTTACCAAATCTGGCTTGCGTATGCCTCTAGACCCAAGGCTTATGGCTAACTCCTAACTGCCCTCTGAAATAGCCTAGCAAACCACTCAATTGTATAGAGGTAGGCAACTGCTTTGTCAGTAATACATGAATGGATTAGAGCTTTGTTTAACTCTGCATACAACAGACATAACTGCAGCACATTACTCTCTATCATTAAATTCTGCAACCTGGAGAAGTGGTTTTGTGAAGTTTTGTCATTGGTATTTAGCAAATGCACTAACCACATTTGCTCCTGGCAAAAAAATCAGTAACTTTTGCTGACTTACTGGTAATTTTGCAATAAACTGACAGAACACGTCTCTTTGGTGAACAGGTATGGTGTGAATTAGATTTTCTAAATTCCTTGAACAGAAGTGGATTATACCTGCAGTAAATTTAGCATATGCATTTCATGTACTCACATATGCCTTCAGTACAAGATTCTGTATATTCATGGATATTTAATAGCAAAGCATAAAAAGGTAGTCCTCTAAATGATAATTTAATTCCTATTAGGATGGCTTCTAATAATTGTGTTAGAATACCACCCCGACCCTCAGCAATTTGCCTACAATGGAATATCAAGCCAAATGGCCTGTAACTTCCCCTAAGTCTTCTGTTTATAGGTCAGCATTATGTTGTCTTTTCTCAATTCCTCAAGCATGGTCCCCACTTCCTAGGTTTTCCCACCAATTTATCATTGGTCATATCCAATTTTATTCATTACTTCCTTTTCTTTTAGAAAAATCAAAAGAAGGGTTCATTCTGGATCCATCAAATTATTTTCAGTGACATCCCTTTTTCCATACACACTTACTATCTCACTTATTAAAGTTGAAAGACTGTGTAAGGCATTGTCTATCATAGATACGATGTGGAGGTGCTCGTGTTGGACTGGGGTGGACAAAGTCAGAAGTCACACAACACCAGTTACAGTCCAACAGGTTTATTTGAAATCACTTCACCTGGCGAAGGAGCAGTGCTCCGAATGCTTGTGGTTTCAAGTAAACCTTTGGACAATAACCTGGCATTGTGTGACTTCTAACTTTATCACAGATGCAAATAACTCACTTAAAATATTTGCTATTCCTTTAGAAAATATCAATTGAGAGTCGTACTGGTGCTGCGACAGTTTGTTTGAAAAGTTTTATTTATATAACAAAACATTTTTGTTTGCTGCTCGCAGAAATCCACTTTTGTGGCTCTTTTGACTAGCTTCTTAGCTTCTGTCATCTTCTAAACAATGAGAACGTGTATAGCATGTACTTGATGAAGTATTTCACTCGTTGTCTTGTTGCATTACTTCTTCCACTATTTATTTCAGTGGGGTTAAGTTGAACACAAGTTTATGTCCATGTTTTGTGCATTTCCTATTTTAGAATAAAAGGAAATTCAGGATGCAGCAAAAGTATTCATCTCAGATTATTTCATGGTATGTTAAAAATATTGGTAGAGCAATAGAATAAGATAGAAATGTGTCATATGGGAACCATGCAAGATGAGAAGACAGCATTAGTGAGAAGCGTGACACAGTGGTGGAATGCATTGCTGCATTACAGAGTGGTAAATTA
This sequence comes from Rhincodon typus, assembly GCF_021869965.1. Classification (NCBI taxonomy): domain Eukaryota; kingdom Metazoa; phylum Chordata; class Chondrichthyes; order Orectolobiformes; family Rhincodontidae; genus Rhincodon; species Rhincodon typus. The sequence continues at coordinate 63,568,087 of NC_063334.1, forward strand.
CACAAATGTCACTGAGATCCTCAGCATGCTGCATGGTTGT
>NC_063334.1:63568626-63571985 GCF_021869965.1 Rhincodon typus
ACAGCAGTACTAACATTCACCTGCCTCCTTTTGCAAAACAAGGCTACTTCTAAAAATTATTAGATATTGCACAAATTTCACAAGTGTCTGTGAAAAGAAAGTGTAGTGATGGGCTGCTTAGACAGGTTGATGAAATCACTACAGTTCTATGCTGCGGAATCTCTCAAATTAGAAGTTAGCACAGACCACTTGATCTACTGGAGACGAGTGACGATTACAGCTTTGCTGCCAACTGTAAGTATGAGTCCATAAATACTGCATTACATTTAACTGCAAGAATTCTTACCTCTTCATATACATTCTTTCTGAACTCCAATTCCTCCATGAGGCTCTGACATCGATTCTCAAGATCTACTCTCAAGAGAGTCTCTTCTTCAAGTTGCTTCTTCACAGCAGCCAAGGAAACTTCCAGCTTCAGTAAAGGAAGTAAGTTTAACATATTCAAGAATTCAATTTTAACCATACATATAAAAAGTACACAGCTAATCTGACCAACAAAAAAAAAGCAGCCATTATTTTAGAAACATATGGCTACAGAAGTTTTTTTGTTGCTATATCATGCTTTGTAATCTCTTTATGATGGCAAGCGTTAGTAGAAACTTATTTATGTAGAAAGCTATAAATGGCACAGAATGATCTTTTAAAGGAGTCCAAGGCTACTGCATTTTCAAAAAAAAAAAAAAAAAGAGGCAGAAAAATCAGAAAAAGACGAGGCTACAGGAGACAGTAAAGTAAACTGGATTAGTTTGGATTGTACTAGTTAAAAATGTGGAAAGGCAGGTTGTATCATATAACCTCCTTCTATGCAATAAATTTGTCTGATGGACTTTCTCTGCTTCCAGAATTGCCTTTTAAAATTTAATTTTTAGAATGTGCTGGAATGGATACAGGGAGAATGCCGCTATAGCCCATTAATACACCAAGAAATCCAATACAGAACACAAAGAAGAAAGTTTAGCCAAGGAGCATAAGAAATAGGAACTTGCTACCAGAGGGAGTGGTTGAAGCAAACACGACAGATACAATTAAGGAAACAATGCACAAGCATTCAAAGGGAGTTATGGTGATGGGATTTATTTAAAGGAAAGAAAAGAGAAGCCCCAAATGGTGTGCAAATATTGTAGTGGACTGATAATATGTTGCACAGAAATAGATCAATGTAGATTTTTTAGGACAGAAGAATTTCACATTAAAGCATCTATCAGCTCACAAGGACACTAGATGTTGCTACCTTTTGATCAGTTTGCACAGACCAAGTCCATAATCATCTGATGAAATTCTAGGACTACTGATTAGATCATAGTTGCTAAGTATTTATACTGCAACCGTATAAAAGTAAAAATTGAAGGATGATTGAATTGAAGACTGAATAGCACTTGAAGATTTTTTTTTTAAAAAAGTGTTCAGAAGTCATTTTCTAATTAGGCCCGTGCGTTAATCAACAATGGAACCGAGCTTTTACTGAACATATATTACACAATAGCATTGGATCATTTCAGAAAGGGTGAAAAAGAGAGGAAACAGTTACTTATAATAGCTCAGGATTATCATTAAAATAGTAAAAATAGTAAAAAAATAGTAATAGAGAAGCAATTTCATGATATCCGATACCTGTGCTTCAACCAACTTACGTACAGAAAAAGTATCCGAAACTACCTTATACTGCTAACGCAAGTAACTGTGTCTAATGCAACAGACCATGCCTAGTACAGAAATAACATCAAAAACAAAGTACAAGTGGAGTGATATAATGTGTTGTGTGCACTTAGAAACTTTGTCCAAAGCAATGAAAGCTGCAAAACTAAAGCACTAATTCATAAAGCACCTGGGAAATAAAGGCAGATCTAAAGGCTTCTTTAAATGACAAAAAAACTGCAGACTCCAGAAACTAAAATGACGAACTGAAAAAGGCATTGTAAGTATCATTCATAACACAAGAGTCTGCAAGAAAGAAAAGTTCTTATTATCTGAGAGGAGCTAATTCTCCCATTTCTGTCAGTGGGTAAAGACACAGCATATAGATCCAAGAAAAAGCTAAAGCAGGAGAGAAATAACATCAGGAGCCACAGCAGCTAATTTGGAAGATGTGGGATACATTTGAGGGGGGAGCAGGGAGGGGAAGATGCAATCCACAAATAAAGGAAAATTGTGACAAATGATACTACAGTGAAAGCAACATTAAAATGGATGCACTTTGGTAATGATGTTAAAACAAAACATTCATCAGGATGAATTTAAGTGAAGACTTTCTAAACTCCACATTGAAGAGGAATAAAGACAGACAGTGTAACTTACAAAAAGTGCTATTGGAGAAAGGGAAGAAAAAAAAAAGTAATTCTCCAAACAAGAATTGATGAAAATTAAAATTGCAGTCTGCAAGAATTCCAAGAATTTTCCAGTTAACAGTCACAGTCACCATGCTACCTTTGACAGACGAGCCTGCAAATCCTCAACTTCTTCCTCAAGGGCGTTCTTTCCTCCCAGTGCAGTGGCAAGGCTAGCCTCCTTGGAATGAAGCGCAGTTTCCAGGTCTTTGATGTGAAGTTGGGCCCCATGAAGATCAGATTCCTTCTTGGTGTAACTGTTGGAAGACCAGAGAAAAAGATTCAAATTTAAAATTTTCTGCCTCCTCAATAACAAGTTGGATTAATGCTCAATTATTGGAGAAACAGTTGGGTATTGACCGCAATCCAGCTCAGTGAAATCATGGTGAAGTCAGCTGTCAATATGGTATCACTTTTGTTCCTGGAAACAGAGGGTTAATCAACAATAGAAATTTTAACAATTCAAAAAATGTTTGTGCCTAGACTAGCATTAATACAACGAAAATTCCACATGCCTCAAATTTTACTGTACATTTAAATTTAACTATTGCCTTCTACTTCACAAAAATATGAAAACTTCACATTAGAAAATTTGTTCAAAATTTCAGCAAAAAGGAATAGATCATATCTAAATGCTTTGACTCAAAGGGATATTTCCAAACAGGAGAATAAGGAGAAGAAATGAGAAGAGAAGACCATTATCACATCAGGGAAATTAAAAGTAACTTGAACATGAAGACCACGTCCTTTTTAGTTCACTATTTAGTACTAACTTAGCAAATAAGAGTCATTATGCATAACCAGTCTTTTGATTCTATAGGCCAGGTATGCTCACTGGTTTCCTCCAGCATTTCACAGAAAGAAGGGTGACATGATTGTAGTAAAAAGATGCTGAACAACTGTGACAAGGTGGAGATAATAGGAACTGCAGATGCTGGAGAATCTGAGATAACAAGGTGTGGAGCTGGATGAACACAGCAGGCCAAGCAGCATCAGAGGAGCAGGAAGGCTGACGTTTCGGGCCTAGACCCTTCT
>NC_063334.1:63586985-63600447 GCF_021869965.1 Rhincodon typus
TATTTATTTCAGAACCCACTTCCCCTCCCCGATTTCTGGAGGGTGGTCTAGGCCCGAAACGTCAGCTTTCCTGCTCCTCTGATGCTGCTTGGCCTGCTGTGTTCATCCAGCTCTACACCTTGTTATCAAAGTGTAGAATGTGTTCACATACTCACAGAAATCAGAGACATTAAAATTATCCAGCACCTACAGCACCAGATGTGCGCTGATTGATCAAATATTCAGGATAACAATCAAGGAGATCCAAATAATCAACGCAAAAACATACACTAGGTAATAAAAACCTAATGCAGGGGATATACTGTTATACTTTATTTACAGCATAAATCATAATTAACAATCCAACTTTGCCTTAAATAAAACTAACTAGCAGACAGCTTTCTCACCTGCTTCCTCATCTGACTATTTGGTTGTCACAGTATTTGACAAGAAACAGACATGAAATTGAATCAACTGTTGATATTTCGTGTGGCCATTTGACTAAACAAACATATTTATACTAATGTAAATAAATTAAAAACTATTAATAAATCAGACAGAATAAACTTTGCAGTATGAGGTAGATAAATTTTGCCAGTTTAATCAACGATGCCAGTTCAAATAGTTTGCTGTACAATATATCAGCATATTTTATTTCAAATATCTGAATTCAGAGTGAAAAATGAAGTTATTGACTATCCAATGTGTGCATCCAATATATTCAGATTTCAATACATACAACATGAGGAGAACTGAAGTTCTTTGGAGCCTGCAAGAATATACGTTAACTTGTTTTAAATAGACCCGAGTGTAATCTGACTGTTCAAAACAGTCAGCATTCCGTGCATACCAATGCGTATTCAAACATGTTTTCATCTTAGTCTAGGAATATACACATTGTCAGAAAAAAAGTCAAAACCAACAGGACATTGATTGTAATTCTGAAATTAAAACAATGTTCATATATGTGGAAAATGTTGTGTTTATAAAGTTCTCAGCAATCTTTGACAATTGTAAAATTCTGCATAATGAAACAATTTGCAGACTAAGAAACCCAAGGTAATCAAAACAGTTGAGCTGAGCTTAGAAGATTGTACTTTCACACACTGCTGGCAGCACCAGTATGATTTACTGTATAAAAAAAGAAAGAATTAATTTACTATGCCTCAGCAAGTTAAATATCGGACCTTAAACAATGAAACAATGATGGCAGCAGCCTTTGTGCAGCAACGATGTGTGTTAACTGGTAATTGGTAAATGCTGATTGAAGGAACAGAAGGAAAATTCTCAAATGGGAATTGGTGGCCAGTCCATCAAAACATCTGCCAGGATGCATGATGTGTGTTCATAGGTAACTCAGGTCAATCTTCGGGCCACAAGTTTTGCTCATGAACATACAAATTAGGCGGAGTAGGTCACTCTACTTGAGAGTCTGGCCCACCATTTGATAAGTTAATGCTGATCTGATTACTCCACATTTCAGTCACCCCAGGTAACTTTTCACACCCCTGCTCAAGAAGGTGGTACATAATTCTGCCTTAAAAACATTCAAAGGCTCTGCTTCCAATCTTTCAAGGAAGAGAACTCCAAAGATAAATCTCCTGGATGAAACAATATTCTTGTCTGTTTCAAATAGGTAATCCCTTACTTTTAAACAGGGACCGAGATTCTCTCAAGGAGAAACATCCTTTTCACATTGAAACAGAAGATGAATCAAGTTTCTAACTCTAAACTCCAGAAGTTGCAAACCTAGCACATCCGACTGTTCTTCAGAAGAAGGTATCAATGTAGTAAATGCAATGGAAAGGGTCATCAACTCTGCTATCAAGCAGTACCTGCTTAGCAACAATCTGTTCACTGACACCCAGTTTGGGTCCGCCAAGGCCACTTAGCCTTGTCCAAATACAGAAGAGCGGAATTAAAAGTACTGCAGGCCAAACGAGACAAGGTGAGGTTACAGTGACAGACTTTGATACCAGAGCCACATTTGACCAAGTGTGGCATCAAGGAGCCTAGCAAACCAGAAACCAACAGGAATCAGAGGAATAACTCTCCAGTTGTTCAAGTCATAACCATTTTCCTATGTGCCAGCTATGACTGTTAAACAGTCAGTCATCTTAGCTCTAGGGCATTCCTGCAGGAGTTCTTCAGGTTTGTGTGCTAGGCCCAACCATCTTCAACTGCTTCAATGACATTCACTCCATCAGAAGGTCAGATGCAGGGTCATTAATCAATCAATTATTGCACCATGTTAAGCAATGTTCACGACTCAAGTACTGAAGCAGTCAGTCAATGTTTGAATGTAACAAGACCTCAGGCTTGGGCTGAGAAGTGGAAGGTAATATTCATGTCACACAAATGCCAGGCAATTATCGTCACCAATAAGAGGCCATTTAACCACTACCCCTTGACATTCAATAACGTTACCATTGCTGAATCCTCCACTATCAACATCTTGGTTGTTACCATTGACAAGAAACTGAACTAGGCTCACCACATAAACACAGTGGCTACAAGAGGAGGTCACAGGCTAGGAGTACAGCGGTAAGTAACTCATCTCCTGTCTCCTAAAAGCTTGTCCACCATTTGGAAGGCACAAATCTGGAGTACAGTAGAATGTTTGCCTGAACCGAGTCAGCTCCAACACTCCAGAAACTTGACACCATCCAAAGCAACCTGCTTGATTTGTATCCCATCCACAAACAACCACTCTCTCCACCACTGATGTCCAGTAGGTGGAGTGTGTACACAATCTACAAGATGCACTGAAGAAATTTGTCAAAGATCCATAGACAGTACCTCCAGAACCACAGGCACTTCCAGCTAGAAGAACAAGTGCAGCAGCTTTTTTTGGGAACACCACCACCTGCAAGTTCCTCTCCAAGCCACTCACCAACCTGACTTGGAAATATAATCGCCATTCCTTTACTGGCACTGATCAAAGTCCTGGAATTCCGTTCCTAATGACAGTGAGTCAACTTGCAGCAGTTCAAGGCAGCAACTCACCACCACCTTCTCAACAGTAATTAGGAATGGGCAATAAATGCTGGCCAGCCAGTGATACACACATCCCACAACTGAATAAAAGAAAAGTAAACTTTGTTCAACTGAACTGCTTCCAACATCTTTACATTCTTCCTTAAAGAAGGAGACGAATACTGTGAACAGTGCACCAGATATGGTCTCACCAATGCTCTGTACAACTGTAGCATAATCTCTTGACTTTAGTATTCCATTCCCTTTGCTTTTGAGATTAAGACACTTAGATCCCTCAATCTCAGAGCTCCTTCCTGAGAAAATAGATAATTTCACATTTTCCAAATTGCATTCTATTTGCCAGATATTTGTCCACTTGCTTAATCCATCTATATCTCTTTGTAGCATCCATGGGTCCTTGCTTTCCTCATCCAAGTCATTAACAGTGATAATTCGGTGGTTCAGTGGTTAGCACTGCTGCCGCACAGTGCCAAGGACCCGGGTTCGATTCCTGCCTCGGGCGACTGTCTGTGTGGAGTTTGCACATTCTCCCCGTGTCTGCGTGGGTTTCCTCCAGGTGCTCTGGTTTCCTCCCACAGTCTAAAGATGTGCAGGCTAGGTGGATTGGCCCACGCTAAATTGCCCATAATGTTCAGGGATGTGTAGATTAGGTGGGTTACAGGGGGATGCTCTCAGGGTCTGTGTGGACTTGTTGGGCCGAAGGGCCTGTTTCCACAGTGCAGGGATTCTATGATTCATAACTGCAGTCCCAGCATTGACTCCCATGGCACTCCAATAGTTACATGCAGCAATCCTGAAAATACCATTACCCAAACCCTTGGTTTAGTTAGCTAACCCTCCATCCATGTTAATGTGCTACCTCAAAAGCCATGGGCTCTTATCTTATTAATGTACATCTTATCTTTCCACAAACCAGTCCCACTTCTCCTCATACCTATTATTTACACCTACTTTACATCTCCTATTCCTTCTTTATCACCAGTAGCACTCGGTCTTTTGTGCTGGGCACTTTTACCATCTGTTCCACTCACTCTGCCCCGCCTTCTCAACAGCCGAAAACTATTAATTTCCCCGCCTCTGAATTCTGAAGAGACATATCAGACTTGAAATATTAACTCTCCACAGATGCTGCCAGACCTTACGAACTTCTCTAATACAGTACTGTTTTCATCTTGGCTTTTAAGATTTAATTAAAAAAATTCTGTCCAACTAAGCTGCTTGTAATGACTTGCAACAAAACTAAACATTAGTTGACAGTTTCATCCATTCAAGTTTTGTGAAATTAGTATGGCAAACAATTAAACGAGGCAAAACAGAGCGCTCTTGCTGTTGGCTTGATTGATTACCATGACATGCAGGTTATGCATTTCATAACTATTTGGGCCAGTGGAAGAAGGAGGTACAAATACTTGGGCTTAATCATGTTACCAATTTAAAATGCAATTGTTGCCTATGTTAATTCAGAGTTTAGAAAATACATATACTCTAACCAATAATGGCAATACTTTTGTTAAGGTGCTATTTAAAAGAAAATCTGTGTTAAATCAATCCCACATGTTTTACAGAAAATTAGCAGCACAGTTTTTGAGCACAACTGCTTTAGGCAGTACACTTCCATGAATGGGAAGGGAGGGAGGGAGGGAGGGAGGGAGGGAGAGAGGGGGCGGAAACAGGCATTATTCAAACAATTGTCAAATAAGGCAGTTGGTTCTGCTACTTGCAGCTGCTTTTCTCATCAACATAGATGACAATGAAGTGCTTTTATTTTAAATTTGCTTTAAAGTTGCAGATGTTAAGACTAGTTGGAATTAAAACACTGCCTAATTTATTGCCATTCTAAAGAGTTGCTTCATAAAAATCACTAAAATAACAGCTGAGATTATAATTTGACTCAGAACATGCCAACAGCCTGAAACACCCACCTGTCCTGCACAAGTCAAGTTTCTTTGCTTCATGCAGGATTTTAAGTATCTAAATCAGCCCCTGTTGGCTTGCTCAAAAAGGAAAGCCAAAATAAACCTCAGACTTTCCCCATTCAAAAGTTTACACAGTGGATGCACTCAGGCTTCCACTACTTTTACATGAACTCCGTTGTACATGAAGAAATAAGAATCTCTTTGGTTTGACCCATTTCTTCATTTTAAATTACTAGGGACGATCAATACCAATTTCCATTACTGTACACCAGAAATACGAAAGAGTCAGATCCCAAAATGAAACTAGTTGACTCAGATGTTTCCATGTCTAGACTGCAATAATTTCAGCATTGACAAGAGTTGTGCATGGGGACAGTGTGGAATCCCCATCAATTCCAAAAGAACTGCCCAGAAAACTGAAGATTCTGCTGAGCATTTCTTCTATGCTTGGAATCCGTGAAGTCTCCATTCCTTTGGAAACTTTTCTTAAAAGCATAGCATTGAGATTGCTGAATCAACTCTATTACAATCACCACAACCACTCAAAACAAATTTCAAAATAGTAGGAGAGGGGTGGTTAAATCACAAAAATCTCAGTTTTTTAAAAAATTGATTGGTTTTAAGAATTTTTGAGAAATTAAACTTCAATTTCACACGTTCACAGCCAGTTTTGATTCAATTTTCTCCATACTCCAATATTTCTGGATTAATGGCTTAGTTCCTGCAGTCAAAAATCAAACAGCAAAACAGCCTTCAAAAGAAAGCAGCCCACAAAAACATTTTTTTGAGGTTTGTGGTGTGGTTTTTATCCCTTTTCTGATGGGAGTTTAAAAATCGAGTGCCTAGTCAAGGGAACGTATGGCATGAAGCAGCAGTTAGGGTCAGTAAGCAATCAAATCACATTGAAGCGTTTACATAAACTAGGAAATTGAAAACACTTAATACTCTTCACATCGGAATTTAATTAGATTGATTTCCAAATCTGAAGAATTCTATTTTAAATTTCTACAGTAAAATGTGGATATCTTCCAAAACTATTCCGCAAATATAAAAAGTGTGTTTCTTAGGGCAACTCAAGGCATTCAGCAGGAATTATGAACAGTGTCAGGAAAAGTTACACCTTACTTAGCAAGACACATTTTTCTTTACAGTAAGACTAGTTTTCCCAGAGTAAATACTCATCAATTCATAACCATTCACATTAGTGTTGTTTGGATAGCATCTTAAATGTACATCACTGGCAGTAGCTACTCAATTTGGATGTTAGTCTGCACATGGGCATTCCACAATTTGCCATCATATTTAATGTAATTACCATAGCTAAATCTGTGAACTGCCATGTCAACTAAAACTCAGGTGAACAACATTCATTCAACTTGTGCACCAGTATGGATTGCAACGTTAAATCAGGTATGGCTAGGAAAGCATCTCCCCTAAACTGCATAACACTGTGCATCTCCTCCCCAAGAAGGAATGTCTGCAGATTCAAATTTAACCTGACCCTGAAATTGTAAATATTGCAACACATTAATAGAAGTTATAATTCACAAACATAAAAAACTTGATCCATTCTATTTCAGGCCCCAGTGTCTTACATTCATGTTGGAAAGACCCAACTTGCCTCAGTTAGGATTGCAGTATGTAAACTATTGTTCCAGCAAATTGTATTGCAAATTCATCACTTGAGAACAGGGGATCACAGGACTCTAGTTATCTTATTCACTACCAATGTCACTACCAGATCAATAAGTGAGAAATCTGGGTTAAGTCCCAATTAAATTACAGGTAAGGACTCGGATAATGGGCAAGTGGGTCAAATGTGCGATGGGATTCAGAAGGTATAGCTTGGGGAGCAGGAGCTCATGGACGTTAGTCACAATCATATTAGATCAGTCACCAGGCCGGTGCGGGTGGGGGTTAGAGTTGTATAAACGGTGGGGGTGGGGGAAGAGAGGGAGCACGGGAACATTGTGCTGCAGTTGTTTGTAGGCTGTGTACCCACTGCTAGACCCATTCAAAGGCAGTCAAGAGATGTGATGCATGGGTCTCTGCCCCCGGAGCTCTGTGGGCAAGAGAGAGGTCAAGCGAGGTACGAGAAGGAAAAAAAGAGAAAAGAGGAGCCTTGACACCAACCAAAAACCATTATGGAGCATCCTTCTCTGCTTTGGTTGCACCATGAAGTTTGTCACCATCCTTCGCCCACTCTACAATGACATGGAAGTTGTGATAACGACAAATGGTTCTACCACCAACCCATTCCCTGTTCGGACCTGTGTCATTGTTCCAACACTGTTCTTGATCTACATCACTGCAATGCTTCACCTCACCACCGACAAGCTCCCCAGTGGAGTGGAGCTAACTTACAGAACCTGTGGGAAATTATTCCACCACCGCTGCCTTCAAGCCAAAAAGTCACCCCGACCAGCATCAGTGTCACCAAGCTTCAGTTCGCAGATGATGCTTGTGTTTGTGCAATCTCAGAGGACATACTCCAGACCACCGTCAGTGCCTTTACACAGGCATTTGAGAGCATGGGTCTCACTCCGAACATCTGAAAGACGAAAGTCCTCCATCAACCTAGTCTGGCATTGTGCAGTAAACCTCCGACTAGGTCCATGGGGAGGCCTTAGACAGCACTGACCAATTCCAATACCTCAGAAGTGTCCTGTTGGCCAAAAGCAGCTACTGAAGAAATCCAGCACTGCCTTTCAGTGCGCTAGTGGAGTTTCCAGCTGCCTGAGGAAAAGGGTGTTTGAGAACAACAATATCAAAGCCAACACCAAGATCATGGTTTACAGAGCTGTGGTGGTTCCTGCCCTCCAAATGGCTTGGAAACGTGGGCTGTCTACAGCAGACACCTCAAGGCACTGGGGCAGTATCACCAATGCTGCCTGCGAAAAATTGTGCAAATCCACTGGGAAGAAAGACACACTAACACCAGCGTCCTCATCCTGGCCAACATCCCCAACACCAAGGCACTGACCACCCTTGATCCACTACGATGGGCAGGGCACATTGTTGGTATGACCAACACAAGACTCCCTAACCAGGTGCTCTATTCAAAATGGCAATGGAGCCCCAGGCGGGCAGAGGACGCCCCTCAGTGATACTTTCAAGGTCTCAATGGCAAAGTGTGATTTTCCCAGACACCTGGGAATCAGTGGTCCAATACCATCCAAAGTGGAGAAGGAACATCTGAAGACATTGAGCACCTCAAGACTTACCATCAGGAAAAATTGGAAGCCAGGCAAAAACAAAGGGAGCACGCTGCCACACCAACGCCCCACCTATTACTTCCTGTGATCACCATGTACCCAAAGTGTAAAATAGCCTGCGGTAGATGTATCGGTCTGTACAGCCACCTGCCAACTCACTGAGAGTGGAGGAGAGCCATCCTCATCTGCAAGAGACCATCAATGATGATTTGAACTGTCATATCTAGGGCGGTGGTTAGCCATAGATAAGCTTCCAATCAGGGACTGTTGAATTGTCCCAAAAAACTGACAGAAATTGTTAGGTTCACATTAGTAGAGCAGTCTTTTTTTTGAAACGGCACTTTCACTTGTTGAATAGATTAATGGACTAATCCCAGGCTTCTAAAGGCATACCTCGTCTTTTATTGGTGATCTTGAAGAGAGGGAAATATTCAACATGTTCAACAGCTGAGCCAAAATAGATTGACTGTTTTGAGAATTTCCAAGGCCCATTTGTGAAGCAGAAGCAGCAAAAGATCTCCACTGGATTTATTACTTCACAGCATAATAAATGGTTAAGACACCAAGGATCTAGAATATAAAAGGGGTGAAAGCTACAAAAAACTCTGGCTGACATCTTGAATACAGATATTATACAGCGTAGAGCCGGAGGAACACAGCAGGCCAGGCAGCATCAAAGGAGCAGGGAAGTTGACGTTTTGGGTCAGGACCCTTCTTCAGAAAATTTCCAACTCCACACTGTATTGTCTGACCCCAGCATCTGCAGTTCTTGCTATCTCCCATCTTGAATACAGATATTTCCCAGTTTAGGGCACATTCTAATTATTTTCATTTTACAGCTGTTTTTAAAATTAAGAACCTTCCCAAATAATGCTGAGCTCTGTTTCTCAGTTGTCACTTTATGTAGTTATTCTGCATATGTTAAGAATTGGTTAGTCACTACCATGCATATTTCTATTTTCACTACACTAACCCAAGTCATGGCTAGGTTACCTTATTTAAATGCCATTCTAAAAGAGTAAATATCATGGCACACGCAAGCAGCTGTTCAGTCAATCTCTACAACTTTAACCTGTTGTCCAAGAAGCTGTTGGCGGTGGTGTCTACTGAGGGGTCCAAACTGGACTCCGCTGAGCACCAGTTCTGCCACTCAACCTTCCTGACATCAGGAGCAACTGAGTGGACTAAAGTTACCACCACCCAGTGCCCTAATAGCTAGTATATTATTTTAAGTGAAGACCCTGCATTCCCTGGCCCCCTTGACAAAATCCTCCTTTCTACCAGGTCTGTTGGAACTCAAGTTCCATGCCAGAGCTTCAGTAACTAAAAAATTTTGTTCCCAATACTTAGGCTCATGACTCTATATACATTGCTGTGAGAGACACATGATGCTGAAGCTTTGTAGTTTACACTCCTCAGGACAAATGCAATACATCACATTTCAGTGGATCACAATTTATACAATACAGGAGAAAAGAATGCTGATTTGGTTAGCAAATGGCCTTTCAAAGCTAGGGGCAGCATCTTGGTAATAGAAAATACAACTTATGTAGCCATGAGAAAGCCTGCTTAATCTGTTGTTCAAATTAGAGATACCTTGCTTTTCCAGGTTAATCTGTAGATTGGACAGACTCCAATTCAAAAGCAGCAGTATTAGATCTGTTTATGAGTTTGCGTGATACACAGTGAACAATAATCCAATTAGGGTAGATATTGTTCTACAGGATATCTTTGATGTACTCCATTTCCTCAACAATGCTACTTATGGGATTCCTCAGTCAGTCCAAAAACCATGTTCTACCCATTGCACAAATTGAGTGAGCAGCATATGAATTCATGTTGCGAGATGCCAGATATATAGGGCATACGACACAGCAGATGCAAAACAACATACACCCTCATTCATTCATAATCGGAAGGTTAAAGGCCATATTCAATCAGTTCATGCTTGCAAACTCAACACAAAATCCCTACTGTTAGATTTGATTCTGTGAGCAGGCAGCAGTTAATGAACAATCCTGAGTGTACTAACAGCAACTACAAAATGAAGATCATCCATACAGCTCGCAACAAGCTCATTTATGCTTGCTGGAATGGAAGCACATCATATACAGGGATCTGCTCACCACAAACAGAATAGGTCAAGGTAATGCGCCTTTCCTAAATTATCTGGAGGTTGGGCAGCCTGCAATTGCTTGCTACTTTCTCCATGGCAATGGCCATGGCCTGATGAGAGTAATTTTGCTAACCAATCAGCACCTTTTTACTGCAGTATAAATTGTAATGGTTTGAAATTTGGTGTTCTCGCATTTCTCCTGAATGCAATTTGAAAGGTTTCTGCATCTGAACATTTCATAAAATTACTTTATCATGTTACTGCCACATTTTCTGCATTACAACAATGACTATATTTCAAAATAATTTCAACCTGACCTTTATGTCAGCTATTCATTTGCTGGTCTCAATCCTTTCAAAACATTTATTTTTCACTTCTCAACTAAAGATACTGGACGAACTTTCCCTTGAGTTACTTGTTTGAAAGCTGCTTTCCCTACGTCTATCCCGTAGTAATCCACATCAGCTGCAAAACCTTAGACTGCAAGTCAAAGTCAGCAGTGAGTTACCATTCAAGAAGAAATCACAGAACTAGAGCAGTCGTAATGAACACCAGAGTACATTGTGTTCCTCTAATACCATGATGTTCAAGGGTCAACTCTTATTTCCTCTCCACGGATTCTGCTCATTTCCAGTTTTTGCTTTTATTTCAGATTTCCAGCATCTGCAATATTTTGCTTTTGTGCTGGAGCAAAAGAACAGCTGGGAGGAAGTGTGCAGGAAGATGGCACGATGCCAAAGAAATAACAGTGAAAGGGTATAGGAGTGGAGATGACCAGAAGACATTCTACAAAAGGAGCCACACAAAAGGTTATTGTACAAGAGAGGAGGTCACAGACTCAGGGGTAATGTATTAGGATGGTTTGAGGTTTGGTGAACACAAAGGACAGAGTCAGGATTAACTGATCTTTTCCAGTTTGGAAAGACAAAACTAGTGGAGTGCCATAAGGATCAGTCCTGGGACTCAATCTACTATCTATATTAATAACTTGGAGGAAGGGGTAGAATTGAACGTATCCGAATTTGCTGAAATAAAAATAGGTGAGAGGGCATAACGTAATGGAGGCACAAGGAATCTGCAAAGTAATACAGATACAAAAACTTGGTAAATAGAGTATGATGGAGGCAAGTGAGGGGAAGAATCAAAACACAAACTATTTAAATGGCGAGCCAGTCCAAAAAGTACAGGACAGGACCTGTGTGTTTTTGTGCACGAAACACAAAACAAAATGAAATAGGCAACAAACAGAATTTTTAACAAAAACGAAGTTGCGGGAAAAGCAACAGTTAAGGAACAGTTCTGAGGAAGGGTCACCGGACCCGAAATGTTAACTCTGTTTTTCCCTTCACAGATGCTGCCAGACCTGCTGAGCATTTCGAACAATTTTGTTTTTGTTCCTGATTTACAGCATCTGCAGTTCTTTCAGTTTTTAAACAGAATTGACCTTTTTTGCTAGGAGGTTGAAGTTTACAAATGGAAGACTCAGAGCATGCTAGTGTGGCCATATCTGTAGTACTGTGTACAATATTTAAAAGGATGTACTGGCACTGGAGGCAGTTCAAAACAGATTCACTCCGCAGATTCCAGGGATGACGGGGTTAAGAAGAGGTGGTTTCATTGGAGCATTCAAGATTCTAAGGAGGTTTCACAGGGTAGATGTTGAGAATGTGTTACAAAATAAGGGGTCATCATTTGAAACTGAAATGTGATGCAACTTCTTTTCCCAGAGGGTAGTGAGTGTTTGGAATGCCCTACCTCGGAATGCCATGGAGGCTAAACCACAGAGCATTTAAACAGTAGGTAGATAGATTATTATGTGAGCTGAAAAGCAGAGCTATGAAGAGTTGGCACAAAAGAGGCGGCCTATAACAGATCGTCCATGATCTTATGGAATGGCAGGGCAAGCTTCAGGGGATCAATGTCTTATGCCTGCTCCTATTTCTTAAGAAACAAGAACTACAAATGGAAAAGATGCACAAGAACTAGAGGCCATTGAGGGACACAAAACTTTTTTTTTGTAAAGAGAAGCCATGCCGAGAATCTTAACTGGTATTTATCATAAAGGTAGGAAGCCCAGAAAGAAATTAGCAAAAAAAAAAGTTACTGTATAGAGTGACTGCAGCGTAAAATGTAGGCAAGAAATTCTGAATGACTTGCACTTTTGGATGTTTACAGAGGCTGGCAAACAAATAATCTTGGAGAATTACTGGCACGAAGAAATAACTGTTAGGATATTGGTAGCTGCAGGGATTTCAAACTTTGATCCAAAATCTAACTAAGGCATTTCAAATTGTGCGCAGGAATACAAAATACCTTGCACTGTGCTAAAATTAAGGCCAGATGCAACAGGACTGATTGCTTAGCATGTAAGAAGTTTGGAATAACAAGAAAAAGTTAACAATGCACATCACTTACTAAAGTCCTCCATGGAAGATAGGGACAGAAGGAAAAAATGTTTTTTCAAATTAGACCTTCAAACTGAACTTCTGAAAATATAAGCATTAGCTTTAGAGAGAGAAACAGAGTTTAAGTTTCAGGTTGTGTCCTTTCGAAAGATATAGGCCATCAATCTGCAATATTTGCTGCTCATCTTGAGACAGATGATACCACACCAGTTTCCAGCATTACCCCTTTCCATTTCAGATTTACAGTATCAGCGGTATTTTGCTTCATACAAGTATCACCTTTACACTGAAACAGTACTGTTTATGTACTGCATTGCATACAAACTGGTCAAATTTGTAAAAGACAAACTGATAAGGGTGTAGTGGAAAGGAAAGCAACTGAATCTGAAAGTAGACAGCATCCACAAAAAGGGTCAAGTGACATGCTTTGAATTTTACGTTTTGTGCATTTAACATAGTTAAATGTGATCCTCTGCATATAGCAAATAAAATGCAAGGACTTCCACAACCCAAAAATGATTAGGTAACTACAGCATTGGAATGGAGGACACTTAATCTCAAGCTTACTTTCATTCCAATTTTAAGACCATAACAGACCTGTGACTCAATTCCACATACCCACCTATAATCAAAAGGTATTAAAAGACATTAGACAATAAAAAGTCAGTTTGAAACAAATTAAATAGAGCACAAACTGCCGTTTGTGAAACTGCTCCAAATATCTCAGATTTTGAGAGGAGTTCTTCATTTTCTTTATAGTAAAAGGTCCAATTTAAGCTTTAGACTAGTCCTAATGGGGGGTGGGGACTCAATTATAAAAACCGAAAGAACGGC
>NC_063334.1:63610447-63618626 GCF_021869965.1 Rhincodon typus
CCACACAGTGTTATCCCCAACCTACTCAAATCTCTCCTCATACATCAGTCCCACCATTCCCAGAATCAACCTGGAAGTCTAAGTGCAATATATGCACTGGTTCCCCTTTATCCACAGCACAGTACCTCTTCAATGTACTCCAATGGATTGGTCAAACATCATTTTCCTTTAATGAAACATTTAATAAAAACTTTGTCAGATTACTTTGAATTTATCCAAATGCCCTGTTATAAATTCTTCATGAATACTTTCTAACATTTTCATTATGAATGATGTTAAGCTAACTAGCCTGTAATTTCCTGCTTTATGTCTTCTTCCCCTTTTTAATAAAAAGATTATATTCAAAATATTCAAATCTAAATGAAGTGAGTTATGGAAAATGAAAACCAATGCATTAACTACATCACTAATCACTTTTTAAGACCCTAACAATGTAGTCCATCAGGATCCAGGCACTTATAGCACCAACAATTTACTCAGTACATCTTCTTTAGCGATTGTGAGTTTCCTTAGTTCTTCCTTCTGTACCAGCTCCTGAAGCTCTCCTTGAAGTGCAGCAGTATTGATGCTAATGACCGGGATAAGTTCTTACCAATTGTTCAAGATAGCAACAACTTGTCCATCCAACTGGGTCATTCTTTCAGTCCTAACACTTAGTGTTAGTAATGAGGCAGGTGGCAGTAGATAAGGAATGAGAAAGAAGAAAATCCTGTACTCGGGATCTCGCTATCTGTTGGGATGTCTTGCCCCATGTGCCCGAAGATCTACAGGTTGAAATGGACCTGTTCGGTCATATAGCAGAAACTTGTGATCCTGTGTAGACATCATCGTCAATTGAGAAGGGGTGAGGTCCAAAACCAGAAGCCATAAGTATATTTTACCAATAATAAATCCAATAAATAATTTACGAGAAACTTCTTACTCAGAGAGTAAAGAAAATGTGGAACTTGCAAACATAGAACAGTTGAGACAAATAACTTGGTGCATTTAAGCGAAAGTTCGATATTGACATAACGGAAATTGATGCATATAATAATCTGGTCAGATGAAATAAAGTGGGTGGAAGCTCACATGGAGCACAAACGTGTGAGCTTCAAACTCTGCAACAAACCTCACATGGAAGAGTGGCATGGTGGCTCAGTGATTAGCACTGCTGCCTCACAGTGCTAGGGACCCAGGTTTGATTCCAGTCTTGGGTGACCATCTGTATGGAGTTTGCATGTTCTCCCTGTGTCTGCGTGGGTTTCCTCTGGGTGCTCCAGTTTCCTCCCATAGTCCAAACATGTGCAGGTTCGGTGGATTGGCCATGCTAAATTGCCCCATAGTGTCCAGGGATGTGCAGATTAGGTGGATTAGCTATGGTAAATGTGGGATTACAAGGATAAGGTGTGGGGGCTTGATCTGGGTGGGATGCTGTTCGGGTGGTTGGAGCAGACTTGTCTGACTGAACGGCCTCTATTTGCAATGTAGGAATTCTGATTCTATGTGCAATAGGTAGTACTTGGAGCATTGGAGATTTATGCCCTTTCTTCAGTACTTTGACTTCACCTCTAAAAATTCTTGATCAACTCTTTTGAAGTGTTTGCTGACTTCCTGAATGAGCCTTTTTTTGTTTTGGTTGGTAATACAGGTACTCCCATGGGTCAGCAGGGATGACTGGAAAACATCCCTAAAGTAGTCATGTTATCCAGCTGGAAGAGACCTGCCACAACTAAGTTCCAAGTAGGGCAGTTGTTTTGGGATTCTGGCGTCAGCCATGCAAATGGTATATGCTGCCAGCAGAGCTGATTTTGAGCCATTAGCACTTCAATATTGGCCATGTTGACTTGGGAGAAGACGCTGCTGTTGGATCACTTCTTTTGCCATTATATTTGAAGAATGTTGTGAAGATATCACGGGTGCTACTTCTTCAGTGCTTGAACACACCTGCTGTATGTCATTCAAGTCTTCTACGCAGATAGGAGTGCAGTGATTAGAAGAGAAAGAAGGCTGGAGATTTTTTTTAAACTTTGCATCAAACCTGAACTGGGTACCGTAATAGTTTCCTAGTGAAGCTTACAAACAATTCTATGAATAGCTAGAACTGTATTACTGTGACAAATATGAGTATTTAAATAAACTGAGGTAAAATTATTTTGTGATTTTTATCCAATCATAATGTCGAATATTTTTCACGTCCATGTCAGACTTTAGTTATTCATTCATTCGTTCAAGCGTGCTCTGTCTTATTGACACTTCTTTCAGCAAGCAAAAAGAAGTGGTAGATTGCTATTGCTTTCCAATTTCAGCAGCACGGCAAGGAGGCAGCACCCGCATCTACTTCAGCTGGAGTAGGAATCAAATCAAAGAATCCATCCAGCGAGCAAGCAGGTCATTCAGCCCACCACGTCCACACAGACACTCCAAAGGGCATTCCACCCAGTCCCAACCCCTACCTCATCCCTGTATTTCCCATGGCTAATGCACCTAGCCTGCATATCCCAGGACACTATGGGCAATGTAGCACAGCCAATCCACCTAACCTGCACATCTTTGGAACATGGGAGGAAACCCACACAGACACATACTGTCATCCGAGGGTGGAAACAAACCCAGGTCCCCAGCACTGTGAGGCAGCAGTGCTAACTACTGAGCCATCATGCCACAAATCTCCACTGTTGCCATTATTCTGAATCGTATAATAGCCCACGGAGCCAATTGAACTATAATAATGGTAGATACAACCTGAATTGTGTCAAAATCCCAATAAACAATGTTGCCAGATAATTAAAGTCAGCTATTAAACATGCAATCTATTTCACTATTGGAGTGACTGAAAGAAAATGCCAGGGTGTGAGATTTAAGCAGATGAAGGCATAGCAATCAATAATGAATACAAAGAAAGACACTGTATGAAGGCTACAGTCAGACGAACAGAGACTTAGAAAGACAGGAGAAAGTCCCAGAGATAAGGGGACAAAACACAGTAAAGACAAGGACATGAATTTAAATTTGCACTTTTGAAAGTCCAGAAGCAAGTGCAGAAGTGAGCATAGGAGTGATGACCAACCACAACCGATTGCAGGATAGATGTAAGCAAAATGATGAGCTGGTGTTTATGGAGTAAATTGGAAAATAAGCAAGAACACTGGAGTGAAATCTGAAGGTGATGTGGATGTGTATCAACGTTTCAATAACAAATTGATTGAGGAGTGGTTAAGGTGCACAATGTTATGGAGATTGGATGTCTGTGACAGGATGGATATGGTATCTAGAAGGCATGTGTAAGATCAAAGATCTGGACAACAAGTTTGCAAGTAGTCTGTTTCTCTGTGGGAGTAAGGGACATGGAGTCAGTGGAGTTTGTGACACAAGGCTTCAGTGTTCCCAATATTTAATTAAGAGGTAACATGGTAAAGCTCGAAGTCATTCCTCTCACATGAAACAAATTATATTTAATGGGAGATGATATGCATTCCATTTAATTTTATTATGTCTTAATTTTTATGGTTATTATCATAAATATAAAGGTACTTTAGTAACAACTTAGCCTTAAGCCAGATGGCCAATATGCATTTTTTTTCCCTGAGCTACGTAATTACGTTATTGGAAATCCTTTTAAAAGACTAAACTCATAATTTGGATTACCTATAGTCCTTAAACTAATACAAAATCATTTCAATTACTTCTGGAATAAAAAGAGAAAATGCTGAAAATACTCAACAGGCAACTTCTATAGAGAGAAATAGTGTCAATATTAAGGACAATGATAATTCTTCATGAAAACAGATTCATTGTTGGGTCTCTCAGTTTGGAAGATATTTTATCTTAGTATGTTCTCACAGAAGACTGTTGAACTATTAATTCTGTCTGTCGTGCATTTCATATTTGAGAATATACATAAATTTTAAAATGATTTTAAATTAAACCTCTGTTGTATTCAGTCTGTTGATTATGTAAAGATGGTGTGGGAATTTGAAAAACAAACTTAAAAACAATAACAAAGTTTCAATTTATCTTTCACCTTGTGAAAGATGCCGGAGACTTGACTTTTGACTAATGTCATGAAAGGCAGCACTGAAAATCTATGAGAGCTTCATGTTTGATTGAACATTTAAGAATGAGAGTGATTTTTGGATTACTGCGGGGATGAACAATACCATTGTGTAGTTCTCGTTCTTTGCAGTTTGTTAGTGCTGCTGACACACACAATAGTTTAACATGTAGTGGGTTCTTTCCTCTACTGGTTTTCTGTTTGGTAAGTCTTTAGTAGGAGGGATTATGTGTTTTTTTATTTTCTTCCTCTTTAGATTTAAAGTTCTGGCCTCAAAGATATTCCACTGAAATGATCATCATATACTTCTTTCAACAGAAAGACCTATCAATATGGTACTTCACCAAATGTCTGTCATGCCCTGTGAAGGCATTTCATATTCATACTTTTAAGATATGAACTCTATTCAATCTAGTTTCCATGCTTTTAAAAAGAATGGAAGAATCATGAACATACTCTCCCAAAATCGTTGCCAAAGTCAGATGACCACTGATTGTGGCTTCTAGACAGGTAAGGATTAATTCATCTCCAAATATACTTCTGGAAAGTCATTCAACATAAAGGAATGAGAGTAGGCAAGTCAGCCTTTTGAGCTTGCCCCACCACTCAATAACATCATGGCTAACCTGATTTTAACTTCAACACTACATTCCTGCATATCCCTGATATTCTTTCATCCCCATGGTAATCAAGAATAATCAAGAAAAGGTTGAATTTGAATGCAGAATACAGGGTGAATGGCAGGATTCTTAGCAGTGTGGAGGAACAGAGAGATCTTGGGGTCCACATCCATAGATCCCTCAAATTTGCGATCCAAGTTGATACGGTTGTAAAGAAGGCGTATGGTGTGTTGGCTTTCATTGGCAGGGTAATTGAGTCTAAGAGCTGTGAGGTTATGTTGCAGCTCTATAAAACTCTGGTTAGACCACACTTGGAATATTGTGTTCAGTTCCAGTCACCTCATTACAGGAAAGATGTGGAAGCTTTAGAGAGGGTGCAGAGGAGATTTACCAGGATGCTGCCTGGACTGGAGGGCAGGGTTTATGAGGAAAGGTTGAGGGAGCTAGGGCTTTTTTCATTGGAGCGAAGAAGGATGAGAGGTGACTTGATTGAGGTTTACAAGATGATGAGAGGCAAAATAGAGGGGATAGTCACAGACTTTTTCCCAGGGCGGAAATGACTGTTAGGAGGGGGCATAATTTTAAGGTGATTGGAGGAAGGTATAGGGGAGATGTCAGAGGTAGGTTCTTCACACAGAGAGTGGTGGGCGTGTGGAATGCACTGCCGGCAGTGGTAGTGGAGTCAGATACATTAGAGACTTATAAACGACTCTTGGATAGGCACATGGAGGATAGTAAAATGTAGGGCTTGCCAGGTAGATTGATCTTAGTAGGATAATAGGTCGGCACAACATTGTGGGGCAAAGGCCTGTACTGTGCTGTACTGTTCCATGTTGTTCTATGTTGTTGTTCTATGTAATTGACTTCTACCTTAAAAATATTTAAAGATTTTGCATCCACTGTCTTTTGAAAAAAGGAATTCCAAAGACTCTCAGCCTTCTGAGAGAAAAACCAGTTTCCACATTTCTGTTTTAAATGGGCACCTCTTATTTTTAAACTTTCTCCCCTACTTCTAGATTCTCCATGAAACATCCTTTCAACATCCACATCATGCAAAATCTTAATTGAAACATATAAGTCATCGCTGACCCTTCTCAACTCCACAGGGTACAAGACTATCTGGCTTTTTCTCATAAGGCAATCCACTCATCCGGGTCTACTAAACCTTATCTGAAATGCTTCCAATTCATTAACAGCCATCTATTAGTAGAGTAAACAGTATTCCAGATGCAATATCACCTATTCCACGTATAACTGAAGGATAACCTCCCTGCTCTTGTATTAAATTCCCCTCACAATTAACCATAACATTCTATTATCATTCCTGATTACTTAATCTGCCTGCACACCAAATCTTCTATGATTCTTGCATGAGGACACCCAGATCTCTCTGCATCTTAGATCTTTGCAACCTCTCATCATTTAGATAATATGCTCTTTTATTCTTTCTGCCAAAATTGACAATTTCCCACTTTTCCACGTTGTTGTCCATCTTTACCCACTCACTTAACCTAACTATATTATTTTCTAGACTCCTTATGTCATCTTTACAACTCACTTTCCTGTCAGCAAATTTAGCTACCATACCTTCAATCCCTTTATCCAAATCATTTACATAAATTGTAAAGAGTTGAGGCCCCAGCACCAACCTCTGTGGCACACTACTCATACTCTTGCGAGCCTTAAAAAAAAGACCCAATATTCCTATTCTGTGCTTCCTGTTATTTGGCTAATCTTCTATCCATGCCAATGTGTAACCCCCATACCACAAGCTTTTATTTTCCACAATAACCTTTAATGCAGCATCTTATCACATGTCTTCTATAAATCTAAATACAATACATCCACTGGCTCCCTTTTATTTACAGCACAAGTTCAAAGAACTCCAATAAATTAATTAAACCTGATTTCTGTTTGACAACAGGATATTGGGTCTGCCGGACTGTCTTGAACTTATCCAAGTGCCCTATTATAATGACTTTAAGAAAAGCTTTTAACATGCCAAGGAATTCCTGGAGGCCTGGCATTCCAACCAGAACTCCATCAACAAACACATTGAACTGGACCCAATATACAAACCACTAAAAAACAGAACTGGAAGTGATGCCAACCACCCCAGCAATCTAACACACCAGCTCGATGAGCATGTCTACAACTTTATCCACAACCTGAGCTATAAATCTTCTTAAAAGCTTTGAAAAGCTTCTAACATTTTCCCTATGTCAGATGTTAAGCTAATTGGTCTGTAGTTTCTTACTTTTTGTCCTCCTGTCTTTTTGAATAAATAATTTACATTAGCTATTCTCGAATCAAAAGAAACCATCCCTGATAATTCACTCTAATAAATGTTGGAAAATTAAAACCAAATGTATCAACTATTACACTAGATATCTTTTTGATGATCCTAGGATGAAATCCATCTGGATCTGGGAACTTGTCAGTTCGCAGTTCCAACATTGACTCTGTACTACTTCACCGATAATTGTAATTTTCCTGAGTTCCTTCTCCCTTTCAATTCCTGATTTACAGCTATTTCTGGGATGCTACTTGTATCTTCTCTAGTGAAGAGCAATGAAAAATATTTGCCATCTCTTTATCCTTCATTACTAATTCCCTAAACTCATTTTCTAAAGGATTAACACTTACCTTGTTATCTCTTTTCTTTTGAAACATCTTAAGAAACTTTTTGTATCTGTTTTTATATTTTTGGCTCAGTAATTTGGGCAGTAATCAATCCTATCTCATTGGTCAAATATGGAATGATATAATCTACTTTCTGGTTGGTGGCATAACATGTTAGTATAAGAAACTGTCCTGAAAACATTGAATGACTTCCTCCTCTAGACTACATTTTCCCATCTGATTTTTCTGATCCACACGTAGGTTCATATTCCCTGCAATTACTATACCCTTTTGCCAAGCTCCCATTAATTCTTCCTTGATACCCTGTCCTGTCATGTAGCTATTGTTAGGGGGCACCCACAAATGACCTCTTGTCTTCCTCATTCCTCATCTCTAGACTGCTTCTATATCCTGGTTTTCTGAATTCAGATCTTCCTTCTTGAGTGTGATAATATCATATTTAATTAACAAAGCCATTTCTCCACCCTTTTCTAATTTCCTGTCCTTCCTAAATCTCATATAGCCTTCAATATTCAGAACACAATTTAGGTCATCCTGCAGCCACATCTCAGTTACAGCCACTAGATTGTACTTAATTATCTCAATTTGCGCAAGTTCATCTCTATTGTTTCATATGCTACACATATTCAAATACAGTGTCTCACATTTTGTCCTTATTATTTTTAACTATAATTTAGTCATATCTGATTTGCTCTTAGATTTGCATTCTCTATTCCCTCCTGTCATTGTTTATCATTTCCCACATTAATTCCTTCATCTATTGCATTTTCCTCACTCATTGATTCACCACCACTTCCCAAATTTGGGCCCTTGCTTGTACTATTTAGTATAAAATCTGCTCTATTTCACACGTTACGCAGTTTGCAAGAGCCATTGCCTAGTT
>NC_063334.1:63619126-63630655 GCF_021869965.1 Rhincodon typus
CCAGATAGAAAGGTAACTGCAAAAAAACATTGCAACTCTTACAGGAAAACCAAGCTTGACACCCGTATTCAAACATCAGATACCCTTGAACAATGATTAGACATAGGAATGGCTGTAGAAAACAGCTTCATCAACAACCATGATCATATAGGTGGTTCTGATGTCAAACAATTTAGGATATTTAACTAAAAGTGCAACTGCAGTGAAACAGTTATTACTCGCTCAGTCTTGTCTGTTTGTCTAGGATTATGGTAAATCACTTCCTTGTTATCTAAAATGCAGATTTCATTCCACTGTATTAATCAAATACAAAAAAATTTACTCAGCACCAAGAAGGGTCTGAACAGCTTCGCTTACGCTCAGATGGTAGCACAGGCCCTCCAAACATTCGAGACAGTCCAACTGCATAGTCACAGATATCAATATATTCCTGAACCTCTCCGACACCCTCAACAGAAATTTTCCCCATCTCCAAAGAAACCTTAAAAACAAACAAACAAAAAAAATCAGTATTAGAAACTTAAATGCATCCCAGTGTACCATCAAATTCAGAAGGTATCAATATCAATTGCTGCTGTAAGCCTACCATGTAGAAATATCTATGCAGAAGTGTCACTTCATATTAGAATCCAATACTGATCACACATTCTCCAGCTTCCACAATTGGTGTTAAGTTAAATCAGATATGAAAAATAGAAAATAAATTAAGCCAAATTGCAAATGAAACCAATTATAATTAATGCTCTTCTTTATTCTTTCATAGGATTTGAGCATGCGACAGTAAGGTGACTTCTTGATCCACATTAGTTTATCTGGTGAAGATGACATTAAGGAGGGAGTGTCACGATTTTGATCCAGTGACAGTGAAGGAATGGTGATATATTTCCAAGTCAGGGTGAGATATGACATAGTCTAAGCTATTCCTTGCTATAATTTTGGTAATAACATTTTGACAATAAGCATGTTACGCAAATGCACTACCACATACTAATTACTTCTGTGATTGAAGAGCAATTGAGTTTACTGACATTGGAAGAAATACAAGCCAATCCACGGCACATGGTGATCCAAAAACAAATCCCTTGAAAAGTAAAGTTGAGGTTATGTGACGACATCATACTCATGTAAGCTCAATGCAGTAACAGGAATGAAGCTCTGGAGTTCCAGATCATCGATGACAAGCAAACATCACTCATCTCAGCCAGAGCAGGTTCAGGAGTTTGAACATGTAACACAAAATACATGAGAGAGATTTGGAGATGCTGTAGTGGACTAAACAATTGACCATGAAACATATCCTACAGAAGCAGGATAATGCAATGTTAATACAAGAGAACAGTAGTACATATATTGGGCAACTCAATGCACATGATAATGCATGCAATTATTATTTTGTTATACTGTATTAAAGGATAGGGATGTTTGGGATAGAAACTTAGTCTGTACCATGTGTCTCCTGGCTTTTCATAGTTATGTGACCTGAATCATGCATTACTTAAGACAGGCTGCCATCTTTTATGTCAGTTTTAATGAAGTCACAGGACAGGTCAGCCTGTTGTCCAAAGCATCAGAAATAGCTGAACACAGACTCCAATGCTCAAGGTAAGAACAGAGGATGGGTGGCAAGGCAGAGGGAGGCATCGTCAATGGGCAGGAAAGGTGTGGGATTTGAGCGGGTGCAGGTGGGGAGGGGAAATGGAAGTGCAAAGCCAGTTGGCAATGCCACAAGGAAGTGTGGGGTAGGACAGAAGCAACATTTTGGGTGGGGTGGGGGGAATGGCACCATCAGGAGGTGGGAAGACAATAAAGGCAGGCAAGGCCTGTTTGCTCGTATTAAAAAAAAAACTTTGGCCCATAGTCCCCGAGTTTCCACAACATGAGCCAGCAGGGTCCCAGTGTCAAATGACGAATGTACACAACAAGTTAAATGATGACAGAACTCAAGCAGGTCCTAAAAATAAACCAACATTAAAGCGAAATAATGTTAAATGGGGCCAACTTCAAACAAGTACTTTACTGCAACTGTGTCCTTGCCACTGGAGCTTTACAAATAAAATTGCAAATTTTAACATGTAGGAGTATGTACCAAAACAAAATCTCTGTTTGTGACTTAGCAATTATTTCATTCACAGCTCCATTTCCTGGAACTACAATGATATAAACAGAATTGGTCCCATTTCGAAAAGCTACTGACTGCTCTTAAAAAATTCACCTACTAATTAGGGTCATGAGGTCAAGGTATCTGGGAAGTCAAACGCCAGCAAGAAATTTAACAGTTTGAGCAGAGAAGAAAAAGAAATACTCTATTACCAATGTATGGGACCATAAAGCTGTGAAAAAATAGAAAATGCTGGAAATATTCAACAAGTTTGTTATCCTCTGTGAGATGGTGCCACTGTTAATCTTCTTTAACTCTGTTTCTCCCTCCTCAGTTACTGCTAGACCCTGCTGAATATCGCTGACATTTTCAGTTTTATTACTCTCCGTGACCCTGATTTACACTATCAACCTAAAATAGTTACCAATAAGAAACAAAAAGAATATGAAGCAGCTGTTCAGGCAGTAAGTCTGCCAAGCACATAATAGTAATACTCAAATGGTTTTGTGATCAGTGAGTATAAGAAGTTCAACTTCACCTCAACAACTTACATATACACTTCACGGTGTCTCTCATGCAATGCAACAGACTTAGAGAACTGTTATGATATGACCTCCATAAAGCCATCAGAGTTGCCAAGAGGCTGAACAAACTATGTCGGAGGCCCAAACCAACAAAATGGATAACTGCCACCTGTGGCAAGGCCTAGACCACATAACGGAATACAGAATGAAGCAAAGCAAGATAGCAGACACTGGCACATTCCTCCCTATGCTCGGTTTGAGCAGAATACCACCAGCGTGACAACGCTTGCCCTGACAACCCCAGACACACCTATTCCCTGTCACCGCTTCAGACATCAGATCAGTCTTCCTGGCAATCAACCCAAGGAAAGCAACAGGCCCGGACGGTGACCCAGCCATGAACTTAGATCTTGTGGACCAGCTAGCGGAGGTATTCACTGACATCTTCAACCTTTCCCTCCTACAAGCTGAAGTCCCCATCTGCTTCAAGAAGACCACCACCATCCCAGTACCTAAGAAATCACATGCAGTGCACCTTAATGAATACTGCCCAGTGGCCCTGACCTCCATAATCCTCATCAAATGACCAACCGTCCATCTCATCCCTAACTCCTTGACCTGACACAACCTGTCCATCTTCTCTCTCACCCATCCGCTCCTCCCACCTCACTGACCAATCCCCACCACTGCCTATCTGCACTCACCTATCACCATCCCACCTACCTTCCCCCGCCCCACCCCTCCTCTCTCTATTTCTGAGTTCCCCTCCCCCTCCCCATTTCTGAAGGAGGGTCCTGACTCGAAACATCAACTTTCCTGCTCCTCTGATGCTGCCTGGCCCGCTGTGCTCCTCCAGCTCCACACTGCGTTATCTTTAATCTATGTCCTTGTTTGCTATGATCTGCCTGTACTACTTGCAAAACAAAGCTTTTCACTGTACTTAGGTACATGTGACTACAATAAATCAAATCAAATGTTTGTTTAATAATCTGCCATATAATAATTATACTCATTTAAAAGCTCTAGAGTCAAACAGTGATTGCAATTGCTTGCAAATATCAAATGCCATGCTAATGATTTGCTTTCTTTAAAAAGAAAAGATTGTTTTGCAATTACGATTTAGCATTGTGATGGTTAAAAGAGGTTAGCAAGATACACACGTTGTCCAGGGCACTGTTCAAAGAGAAAACAGAAGAAATGCTGTTCCAGGGCAACAGAGAGAAGTTGATATGAGGTGCTAACTCCAATGCAAGGATTTAGAAAGCCAGTAAGAAATCAATTATTTATTTACCTAAATTATCTTAGGACTTTATTTAAGTAAATAACTTTATAAACATTATTTAAGTAAATAAATCTCTGAAAGTAATATGGTCAGCAGCTCTTTTCAGCCAATCTATTTAAGGTAATGGAATTTTAAACAGAGGCCATAGCATATAGAATAAATTAATTTGTACTTTCATAAGGCATTTGGAATTTACAGAATTCACTGAAATGACAAAATATTTGTTGGATGCAAGACTTTTGCATAAACTGACATAGCAACATTGCACTATCAATTTTAATGACAAAGAAAATTAGTTAAATACTGAAAAATAATTCACACAATCCATGCTTTCTCTCAACGTCAAACATAAAAATCTCCACCCAATAATACATACCAGATTGCCCAGCACTTTAAGTTTCTTTCTCAAAGCATCTCCAACTTGTCTCACAATTTCTCCTCGTTTTGGTGCTGGAATCTGGACAAGATTTTAAAAAAAAGTTTTGTTTTAAAAAATTGTCTAGCTTCTGGATTTATTTTCCAATTTTAAACAGCCATCAGCTCAGTGAATAAGATGAAGATCAGTTAAAGACTGAAAATAAATATTCACTCTATGCAATAGAACAGATGGAATTACAAAGACAGCTTATATAGCCCCAGTACATTGAACTAACAACTTGATTCTGCTTATCTTTCTAACGGCCTCCAAACTGCTACTCCAAACATATTTAAACAAAATATTTGAGAGTGGTCACCATATCTTTGCTGGGAACAGCCCAAACAGACAAAGATGGTACCCCCACCCCCACCATCTCAAATTTGTATTGGCAACGTACTTATAGCGCCCCCACACTGGGTATTTCCTGGCACAATTCAGTTCCTATTTCAAAAATCAGAGTTCCTGATGGAACCATAAACACTACAAACAATTGTAGGACTACTAAGATCTAAACTCAAACCTTTGGTTTAGGATATCTTGAGAAGATATCAAATACAAATTTATCAGATCACTTATTCTTGAATCCATGTTTAAATCACAGCTTGAAGAGAATTAACACCTTCCCTGCAATTAACTGGAAAATCTTGGCCATCATAATCCAGTCCCTCATGAGAGTAATTCATTATTAAATTGGCAGACACTTTTTAAAAAAGGTTTGTTGCAAAGACATATAATACTTTATCTTATCACAATAAGTATATTTTGCTGTTAAAGTTAGATTTTACCGGACAATGAACACATGGGTTTACGTTTGAAAATTACCACAGGTTCTACTTTCATTCTGTTGGCTGCACAGACTAGAACCACTGGGAATCTAGGCTTCTCATGTTCTGTGGTTTTTACCAGAACTATTTTCAAAACTTTCTCATTCTTCATTGGATCTCTGTATATAGAACTTCACAGACATTTCATCTATGTTGTCAATGTGACTTAATGGGTACTCCTATGACTTTTTCTTTATTCACTCACAGAATAAGGGCATCGCTGGCAAGGCAGCATTTATTGCCCAGAAGGCAGCTAAGAGTCAACCACATTGCTGTGGGTCTGGAGTCATATATAGGCCAGAACAGGTAAGGATGGCAGCTTCTTTCGCTAAAGGTCATTAGTGAACCAGATGGGTTTTTCCCGCAACCAGCAATGGACTCAGTCATCATTAGATTCTTAATTCGAGATATTTATTGAATTCAAATTCCACCACCTGCAGTGGCGGGACTCCAACCTAGGTCCCCACAACATTATCTGGATCTCTTGATTAGCAGTCCTGCGATAATACCACTCGGCCATCGCCTACTGTGACATCTTTGCTGTACTTCGAAGTTGATTGGAAATTGAAAACTTTTCTTTTGGTAGCTTGAGTAAGCTTGGTCTTTTGCCACAACACTAGACATTATCATTCCATAAACCAGTGGCAACAATTAGCTGTTGGTCTAAAAGCTTTGCTGAGGACTGTTTGATTTGGACAATTCCTATACATGTTTCTCAAGATCAAGCCAGTGACGGGCCCACATTCTGATGGCACATCAGGATGTGGGCCTTTGCCATCATCTTCAGGATGGATTCCTCCTCCTTTCAGTTCCATATCAATTTTTCACCAACACAATTTTCTTGTGCAACACAGTTTCTCAACCCAGTTAGCAAATGTTACTACTTTCAGTTTGTGAACAATTGTGTACTTCATTCATTTTGCTGGAGTACACATCTCATTCATAACTGTACATGAACACCAGGACAAATTCGACCCATCCAATTACTACCCCATTAATGATAGAAGGGATCATCAATATAGTGTTATCTAGCAGCATTTGCATAACAATAAGCTGCTCACTGATACTCAGTTTGGGTTTCGTCAGCTCCTGACATCATTGCAGCCTTGGTTCGATTTTGTACAAAACAGCTGGACTCCAGTGTGACACAGTGTGGAGCTGGAGGAACACATTAGGCCAGGCAGCATCAGAGGAGTAGGAAAGTTGACGTTTCGAGTCGGGACCCTTCTTCGGAAATAAGGCCCCCATGCCAATCCACACTGTTATCTCTGAACTCCAGTGTAACTGCCTTTGACAGTGTGACATCAAGGACTCTAGCAAAACCGAAGTCAATGGGAATCGGGGAAGACTCCCCACTGGTTGGAGTCATGCCTGGCACATAGGAAGATGGCTGTGGCTGTTGGAAGTCAGTCTTCTTAGCGTTAGGACATCTCTGCAGGAGTTCTTTTGGATGGTGTCCTAGTCGCAACCATCTTCAGCTACTTCATCAATCATCTTCCCTCCATCGTAAGGTCAGAGGTGAGGATGTTTGCCGATGATTACACAATATTCAGCACCATTCACCACTTCTCAGATACTGAAGCAATTCACGTACAAATGTAGCAACAACTGGACAATATCCCTTCTGGGGTTGATAACTGGCGAGCAGCATTTATGCCACAAAGGTGACGGGCAATTACCATCTCCAACAAGAGAATCTCTTTGAAAATCACCCTTTGACATTCAATGGCGATACCATTGCGGAGTCATCCACTATCAACATCCTGGGGATTAACATTGAGAAGAAACTGGCCATATAAATATAGTGTCCATACAACAACGTAACCTGCAGGAGAACAAAGTTGGACTTTGTACAACTGTAGCGTCTATCTATAGACTGACTGTTCCACTTGAATGCACAAGAATGGCAATTTGTTTTCATACTGTAAAGTTCCATGCAAATAAATAATCCAAGAGCAGGTCAGAGGCCACTAATCCTGCAGCAAATAACTCACCTCCTGACACTCCCAAAACCTGTTCATCATCTATATGGCACAAGCCAGGAGTGGGCATGTCGTAAAAGCTCTCCCATCTCCCTTGCAAAACGGCTGTTATCACTTGCTTGATCCAATACGCTGACTTACTTGAGAAGTGAAATTAGCCTTTTCTGGGGTGAAAAACTGAGGCCAATTACAAATGCAGGAACAGCATTTGTAGCTGAAAACAAGTCTGAGGGCGGGGAGGCAATTTCTATGCCAGAAATATGCTAAAGTATGATTTTTGGCAATGAAAAAGTATGGATCGATTTATATGCCACAGTTCAAGATGACTAATCTGCTAGAATAGTCTTGTCAATAGACTCAGATTTTCAGAGTTGTTTTGCATAATTTCACGAAAAAGCAACAGAAACGTCAGCAGTTAAGCAAGCGTAGGACATAGCTGATTGAGTTTTTTTTTTTTAAGTACTTCTTTTTAAATTGAATTATTGATACGTAAAACTGAGAAATATCAGATTATCAATAACACCTGATCAGCCAATTTCCTCCATGGAACCTTCCAGTACAAAAACAAAATGCCATTCTTGTGCTTTCAAGTGAAACAGTCAGTTTACAGATTGTTCCACTGTAGTGTCTAAGTCCAACTCTGTTCTCCTTCAGGTTACATAGCTCTGTGGTCAATTGTGGAACTGTTCATTGACAGCTTGTCAGACTAAACTGCCAATTTGTTAATCCAACCTCTTAAGAAAAACATAAAATGTAGCAATCAAATACAAGTCAGCTTCCCCAAAAGTTTGATTACTTAAGAAGCTGAGTCAACAGACCAGGAAGTTTCTTCTTCAACTTGTGTGAAATGAGCTGATGTGAACCAAATGTACACTGCAAACTCCTGTGTCAGAGTGACAAACTAAACATGCCAATCAAGTACTAATGGAAGTGGAAACCCAAATTACCTACCATAGGCAGAATACGGGAACAGGCTAGATAAGCAAACAGACGACTCACTCTCTAGGGCACCTCAGGAAGAGGGCCAAAATAACTGCAATCTACAATGAATGTTCATTTTAAAAAGAAGCCAAAACTCAACAACCAATAGCATTAAGTATTATGATATCGACTGTGCCAGCTCTCACTTTATAAACGAACTTTATGCACTTAGAGCATCTGTTACTACAACAATCCAGCGATGGAAAAACTCATTTCTAAAGTTCAATGTAATTATTTCCAAGCAGTTAACAAATCAAAATGGGACAACAACAAATTGCATTGTCAGATAACCATTCATGTTGAGGAAACTCTAAAAGGAAAAAAAAAAATGATTGGGTAAAGTGTTACCATCAAGAGAGATATCTGACAGATTGATTTAAAATATAAATTTAAGAAGATGAACAGGTAAATAGGGTAGGCCAAGATGACTGAACACACTGTCAGTGAATGATGGACTAAACTGTGAGAACGCAAAGGGGTCCCAAAATGTAAAACCAAAGAAAAATAGGAAGTTTGAGAGATAGGACAGGCTGAGACCATGGATGAATTTGTAATAAGGACAACAGAATTTCAAACTCCTCAATTATGAACTTGATGGTACTCAAGCAGGGCCTACTTCAGAACAAGAGGGAGCTTGAGTTTTTTTTAAGTTGTTATAGACTTCAAAACAGAAGTGATCCAGCTAGGTTTCTGGTCAATAACAATTCCCAGGATGCTGACAGTGGGGGATTTTGATGATAGAGGTACTACTGAACATTAGCAGAAAGAAATAACAGGCACCATGGTCTACTCCCTGTCTCTTTTTTGAAGATAAAGCTTACATCAGCCCATATTTTCCATGCTTCTTTTGCCTTTCGTACAGTCTCTTCATAATCTTCCAAAGTGGCCTGCAATATAGGCAAAACAAATTTACATCACCACTATCTGACATTGCATCTGAATACAACATCAATAATTTAATAGCATCAAGTTTCAAGTCTGAATATTTTTAAAAAAAAATCATCACCTGTCTTACTCTGGCTATTGGTTCATTGTTTGCAGGGCAGTAGGAGGTGACAACCTACAAATAAAGCAGAATGAAATAAGTGAATCAATACAGTCTTTGATAGTCAAAGTCATTGAATCAAAGTTCACCTTTAATGTAATAATCACTCCTAAACAATTCAAACAGAAAGAGGTGCTAAAAAAAAAGTTAGGCAAGGGGTTTTGAGGAACCTTTCAAAAAACCTAGGAAGACAGAAATGCTTTGGGAGATAGTTTCAGACGAGATGAAGGTAAAGTGGTGAATGTAGGTCAATGAATAAAAAAAAACATAGACGGAAGGGAGGGAAATGTGCATATCGACAGGTTTGCTGCTATTGCATATTAGTTTTCTGTGTTCCTTGTATATGTTCAAAGTCTCTCTGAATATCAATATTTAGAAGTTTAATTCCTTTTAGGATACGTTCTTTATTTTTGTCCTTACAACTAAAATGAACAATCTCACACTTCCCCACATTACGCTCTGTCAGTCACCTTGTTGTCCAGTCACATTTAGTTGAGCACCAGTTGCCTTTTGCAAATTATTCAAAATGATTTATTTCAGGAAATCAGCTATATTCATAAAAAGAATGCAGAGGGTGCTATATGTATGAATTTTAAAAGGCACTTAGTGAATTGCTGCAAGGAAACCTGTGAGAAATATTAATGGATGTGTTGTTATCAGGAATGTAGCCACATGTAATACAACATAAAACAAGGAAGAGAATAAATACATGGTTACCAGATTTGGCAGCAATGAAAAATGGTGTGTCATTATTACAGGCTGCAACACAGATGGGAAAATATGGTTTTTCATTTACATATATAATAATTTGGTCATTCAAGATGAATTATATATAAAATTTACAAAAGCAAAATTAGGAGGAACTGTTGTATCTAACAGTATACAAAAGGCTGAAAAGAGGCCCACAGATTATCTGAGTTTGTAAAGTGCTGGCAGCTACTAAGAAATATGAAGTAACACAGTTTGGAAGCTGAAGTAATGAAAAAAAATACCCTGGGTTGTAAAATTCTCAGAGTGAATAGTGAGGGAAAACTAGGTGTACAGCTAGACATTGTTACAATTTTGGTAGAGATGAGCAACTCTTAAATTTAAACTCGTGGTTATTAATTGAACAAATTATGTCGCAACATTTCACATACTTAAACAAAAAAACCATTATGGTACAAAAGATAAACAAATCAACTTATCATCAGTTGTCCCCCAATTCAAGGACATCACCTACTCAGGGTTACAGATTTCTGCTGTGGGTCTTCACGTGACTAAACAGCCCAATTCTGGATCCACAGCACTTTAGGCATATGTGGTAGACTGTCCCATGAGATAGTGGGGTTACTTAATAAACATATTTTAACACAAAAATTTCAACAGGACAAATTTTAGTATTATTTCCAAGGAAGATACTTAAAAAGATCTTGTGAGTTCCTTCATTTCTCCTGGGACTAAACCAAGGTGCACAGCCACCTCAACAATTTCAGTGTTCCCAATATTCTCCGAGACAGGAGACTTTTTTTAAGGGTCCATTTATACCATTTGGCTAACATCTGCTACTGGTCTACTGCTCCTGCCAGATTCTCACTCTATGCTTGTCTGGAAGATGTTTGCACGCTGATCTTCAAAGCCTTTTTCAGAGAAATCGCAGAGATAAAATCCCAAACAAAAAAAAACCTCAGTACAATCTATCCCCACAAAATCATGGCATATCTAGGATGTACTAGATGGATTCAAATTAATGAATTTTACTTCAAAAATCTAAGAGTGTGATTGGTTGGCTTATGATTGCTATTCCTGCTACATCTCCATGCTACAAATTGTTCTTTTCTTTCTACAGTTGGTTTCCTTGCACTTCAGTGCTGAAGAATGCAAGACCAAAAAAGTTTCAATTTCATGTCGCCTTTCAGCAATGTTTTGAGTTCTGAAATAAGACCGCAAAAGTCTGGAAATATTCATTAAATCAGCATACATGCAGACAGAAAAGAGTTAAGGTTTCAGATGAATGATCTTGATCTCAACGATGAACCATTGACTTTTCCTTTCTCCTCACCAGCCTAATTTGACTACTTCAACCATTTTCTAATCTTACTTCTGATTAGCTTGGAATGGTGCCAGAAGGTAGCTGTTTGGCATTTAACCTAGAAGCCACCTCCTACTTTTGCACTAGTCCTGATTAGCCACATGGTCAAATCCTGGAACGGAACTTTGGTGCAGCAACCATCCTAGACAAAAGGAGAGTTACCAAATGAGCCGAAGTGGCACAAACTATCACTAGGATCGGATTAAATCCACCCCACCAACCTCCGGATCCAACGCATCATCCTCCGACACATCCGCCATCTGCAATCCGACCCCACCACCAAAGACATCTTTCCCTCCCCACC
>NC_063334.1:63631055-63670739 GCF_021869965.1 Rhincodon typus
CCACCTATCCCCTCCTCCCACCTCAAGCCGCACCTCCATCTCCTACCGACCAACCTCATCCCGCCCCCTTGACCTGTCCGTCCTCCCTGGACTGACCTATCCCCTTCCTAACTCCCTACCTACACTCACCTTTACTGGCTCCATCCCCGCCTCTTCAACCTGTTTGTTTCCTCTCCACCTATCCTCTCCTCTATCCATCTTCTATCCGCCTCCCACTCTCTCCCTATTTATTTCAGAACCCCCTTCCCCTCCCCCTCTTCTGCTGAAGGGTCTAGGCCCGAAACGTCAAAAAAAAAGCTTCTCTGCTCCTATGATGCTGCTTGGCCTGCTGTGGTCATGCAGCCCTGCACCTTGTCTTAAATACTTAAACTCTGGATTTGGTAGCTCTACTGTACACATTAGACATGGCCTGTAGGAGGAATTAAATTAATTTTCCTATGCATTACAGCAAACAGCACAGAATGAAAATCATCAGACTACTTTGAAAACAACTTTCTGAGGTTCTTGCAGCCCTTTTGTTATAAAAGCATTGTAAACGGGTGCAGGTTTTGGCTGGATAGGAAGTTGCGTAATTAATCCTTTAAGAGAGTTGGCAAATTTGGCCATTGAAAACTGCAATCTATGTCGGGTTGCGTGAAATTCCAGGCACACGACAGGACACTCTCATTTTACCAGCGTCCGACTAAAGCAGCAACAACGACACTACCCACTGCTCAGAAGTCAAAAGCATTGAATAACAGTCTGAAACTGGGGGGAGGGGAAGAAAGGTCAGAAAGAAAGATTAGTCCGAACATTAGTCTAACGTTGCTCCCATAATTTGCTGGTTAAGAGGAGAGGGTGAAGTCCTGTTTGCAGTGGGCCGGTGTCACAGTGATATAGCAAGTGCCTCTCTGGGAGAGCTCTCTCTCTGCTTCTGCTGCTGCTCACCTCTCCTCGCCCTCCCCAGCTCCCGTTGAAAACGCCGGGGTTTTCCTCCTTCAGGCCCAGCTCCTTAAGCCAGGCATAGTCGGGCTGCTGGATGAGCAGACTGGACATAGCTGCACACGGTCTCCAGCTGCAGAACGCCTCCCTCTTTCGGAGCAAAGGCCTCGCGAAGAACAGCGTTACCCGCTGCATCCTATCAGCGGAGCAGCGTAAAAGTCTCAGGAGTTTAAAACACACACTGCCAGTGCAATCGGTGGAGCGCAGCCTGTATGATTGGCAGCAGCGTGTTCTGCCCACCCCTCAACGTACAAGGAAAAGGGATGAAGCAAAGAGCTAACTGCAGATCCAGCCCTGAACCCGGATTGCAAGCCTTGCTCTGGAAGAGAACAGCTACTCTACCCTGAAAATAGATCAGCAGCACGTCCGCTGACTGTGCAGTCCCAGAGCAAAGGGGGGAATAAAACACATAGCCACTTCGTTTTAAAGCATTTCCCTTTCTGCATTTATAATAGTCTAATATAATGAAACGTCACTGAAGCACCAGCTAAATTTAGAGCTGCATTTTAACGAATAAAAGCATGATCAAAATGGTTTTTGAGGAGGGTGTTAAAAGAGAAAGATGGATAGGAAGCTTAGGACTAGCTGATAAAGGTGAATTCACCATAGTCCCAGACGACTCTCTCATTAGGGAGATACTACTGGTGGTGGTTTAAGCTGAGAGTCTTAGGGAGGGGAGAGGTTAAGGAGATTCCTTCACGGTAAGCTTAACCTGTGCAGTAATTGAGCCTAATGTGTGGGGACATCACTCTGTACCACAAACCAGCTGTCCAACCAATTGAGATACGTGACTCCCTACCAGCTGAAAGGACGGTTATGATGGGAAAAACATCAGTGGTGTGCAGCAAGCCAGAAATGAAGGCATGTGAAGTTCTTAGAGGATGGTAGATGATGTTCCATCCATTTGTTTCTCCATCTGGTTATTACATTAGGTACTTCCTTCATGATTGCTGCCATTGGCCTTGCCCACGTCTTAAAAGGACCAGTAGTTTGTACAACCTGTTTGTTTCATTGCGCTTATGGGTTGCTGCTCACCAATGAACCTGGCTGTACAGCTTAGAGTGAGTGTCGGTTGTCAGGTTGGAAAAGTTAGAGACAGGATGGACAAGGCCATGGGGAGATTTGAACACAAGGATAGGTGAGCAAGGCTTGGTGCAGGGTTAGGACTGCCAACTGAGTTTGATGAAGAGAAGTCTACAAAGTGTGCAACACAGGTGCCCATTCAGCAAAGTGTTGGAATCGTCAATTATGGAGGTACAGAATTAACCTGGAACCACAGCCATTGCAAAGAAAGAACAGAATAAAGCTATGGAAAATGGTTTCAGAATCAGAGAGTCTGAGGTAGGAGGGCAGATAGGCGTTATTAAAGAAGTGAAAATGCTTACTATGATCAGAGTGTTAGTACTATTCGATTTCACCCAACATTAACTTTCTCAGATTTGTTCCCTTTTGGCCTTTGTAACCACAGTGACCACTTGATTCATTATGAAGCATTTGGAGACATTCCAAAGAAATAATAGGCCCATAAGATACAAGGATAGGATTAGGCCATTCAGCCCATCGAGTCTGCTCTGCTATTTGTTCATGGCTGTTAAGTTTCTCACCCCCATTTTCCTGCCTTCTCTCCATAACCTTTGATCCCCTTACTAATCAAAAACCTAGCTATCTCTGTCTTAAATACACTCAGTAACTTGGCTTCCACAGCCTTCTGTGACAGTGAGTTCCATAGATTCACCATTTTCTGGCTGAAGAAATTCCTCCTCATCTCAGTGCTAAAGGGTAGTCCTTTCACTCTGAGGCTGTACCTTCAGGTTTTAGTCTCTCCTACTAAAGGAAACATCTTCTCCACATCCACTCTATCCAGACTCCTCAGTATTCTGTAAGTTTCAATGAGATTCCCCCTCATCCTTGTAAACTCCATTGAGTACAGACCCATCAACAAATGAGAAATTTCATGCAAAGTTGTCAAGTCACTGATAATATCAAAATTGAAGGGAAGGAATTCAAGTGGG
Source organism: Rhincodon typus (assembly GCF_021869965.1). NCBI lineage: Eukaryota > Metazoa > Chordata > Chondrichthyes > Orectolobiformes > Rhincodontidae > Rhincodon > Rhincodon typus. Next base: position 63,634,049 of record NC_063334.1, read on the forward strand.
GACTGCAGTCAGGGACTTAAAAAGGCTACAAACAAATAAACTTATGTCAGGACAAAGATTAATGTTTTTAACAGTCAGTGATAAGGAACGACAATGTCATCCAAGTCAGGATGACGTGTGACATGGCGAAGAATTTAGAAGTGGTAGTGGCGTTCCTATGCAAATTCCCTCATGAAAATTTGTAATACACTATAATTTGCTGGACAGAATTCCCAGCCTACAGATGATATTAATTGCGTAAAAATATCTAAAAATACTCAACCACTCCCCATAAGACAAGTCCTTCATCCCCGGGATCAGTCTCTGGAACCCCTCCAAGGCCGGCACATTCTTCCTTAGATACGGGACCCAAAACTGCTCACAATATTCCAAATGTGGTCTCACCAGAGCCTTACCGTCTTGGCAATAAATCTCTGTTCTTGTATTCTAACCCTCTTGAATGTGAATATTGCATTTGCCTTCCCAACTGCCAACTGATCCTGCATGTTAACCTTAAGAGAATCCTCAATTAGGACTCCTTTGTCTCTTTGTGCATTGGATTTCCTAAAACTTTCCCCATTTAGAAAATAGTCCATGCCTCTATTCTTCCTACAAAAGTGCATGATCTCATACTTTCCCACATTGTATTCCATTTGCCACTTCTATGCCTACTCTCCTAGCCTGTCCAAGACCTTCTGCAGCCTCTCTACATCTTCAACACTAAGTGTCTCTCCACACAACATAAATGACATAACATAAGTGCAAATATCTTTAGACATTTCTGTTAATGATGTTAATTTGAAAAATAAATCAGGATCCATGCACCTTTCCAGGTCACACCATTCAAGACTGTCCTGCAATTTATAACCTATAATGCATTCTGAAATTTTAATTGTTCATTCCTTATTTAGTACATTTCAGAGTATTTAGCAGCTGAATTCACCCTCCACAAAATAAATATAATCTATTGAACAGAACAGAAATTATATTAGTAAATTTGTAAACTGCAGAAATTGAAGCAGTTTCGATAAGAAATAATAAGTTGGCAATATTTTTATAACAACTGTCTCGATGTCTTAAGACAGTCATCATATTGACCTGAACTGTCTTGTTTATGTGCTTCCCTTTACATTTTGCAACAAAGTCCACTCCAATTTAGAAACACAGAACTTTCTTTGTTTGTAACTAGCAGTTTCTAGGCTGTGTTAATATGTTGCTCATGAAGCTGACGTCCCATTCGTAGTTGTGACAATGGTAACGATAAGTATGATGTTCTGGATCTGACAGTTGGTTTGAGTTTGGAATGTTTGAAACAATTTCGAGGAGTAATTGATTTAACTTAACTGGAAGAGCAGAAAACTATAGATCAAATGACATCTTGTTTTGTCAATAATACAATATAAAATGTTTTTGTTGACTAGCTTTGGACAGAAAATGCACAAACTTTTAAGTGTATCTATGGAAGGCGCCCTCTTCATAATTTCATGGTTTTGATTTTCAGACAGCTCAATTCTTGAGAATTATAACTCTTGACACTGTTGACTCCCAGCTGAATGTGACACTGCAGAACAAATGAAGGGGAATGTGACTGAGAGGGGGATGCAGATAAAATTAGTAAGCCATTAAAAATATACAAGTTAATTAAAGTTGTATCTGTTAAAGGCATGTCATGTTTGCAAACTTAATTTTGATACAGCAGTGATCCAGTAAAGAGCATATTGGAGAAGACAGGTCCATTGGCACCAAACATTAATCTTTCTAATGCTGTTGAGGTAAGCCGTCCACAATTTTATATGGTCAATGTTTATATTATACCTTTAATGCAATAAAACATCCATGACAATTTATATTGCAGCACAAGGCAAAATGTGATTTTTGGTTACATAAAGTGATATTAGAAAGGATAGCCAAAAGCCAAAAGAGGTCAATTTTAAGGAGCAGCTTCAAGGAAGAAAGAGATTTAAAGAGGTGGAGTGATTTCAGAGGAAATTACTGAATTTAAGTCCCAGGTAGCTGGAGTCATAGCTAGGTTTTAGACTGGTAGGATCTCTGGCAGGATTTTAGAATGTTGTAGATGGGCAGGAATTGACTCTGTCTGTCTTCATCTCTTCCAAGGTCTTTTCCATGTCCAGGTGGTCCTGGTGGCAGGAGTATGTAGTATCTAAGGTTGCTCTTGATGAACATGAACAGTGGGCAGCTCTAAGTATAAAATGTCTTGTGAGAGTCTTGTGGCACAGTGGTAGTGTCCCTAACTGCGGGCCAAAAGGCCAGAAAAGTGCCATGATATGCCTAAATAGATTAATTAAAAATAACCACAATGTGTGGATGACATCAGTAACAATGTTTTGACTTCGTTGAGATAATATTTCTTTTTGTCTGAAGTTTTTTTTTCACTTCTAGTAAATTAGAAGTATCATAAAAGGTATGCTTGTTGTAGTAATTCTTATTTGGTGACCCTGCCTGCAGCAACTGATCACCTTCATTGATCCAGCCAGTTTGCCACAACTATTTATAAAGAGACGTTAGAAGAATCAAGAAACAGAGCGACAAAAAAACCACACAAGCTGGAATCCATGGTATTCGAACAGGAGGCTCGAAGAACACAGCAGACCAGGCAGCATCTGGAGGAAAGGAGCAGTCAACATTTCAGGCATTACTCTTCTTCAGAACTTCAAGAAACAGAAGGCATAGGTTTAAAGCGATTTGCCCAAAAAATACAAAAGTGAGGGACGTGAAAAAGCATTTTCACACAACGAGTAGTGAGATTATGGAATGCGCTGCCTGGAAGTATAGTTAAGGCATTCAAGAGGGCAATGGATGATATTTGGATGAAAATAAGCAATGGATGATATTTGGATGAAAATAATGTGCACGAGTACAGATATAAAGCAAGAGACTGGCACTAAGTAACTGTCGTCATTTGGAGAACCGATGCAGATGAGATGGTCCGAACAGCCCCCTTCTACACTGTAACACTTATATGATTCTATGATATAAAACCAATTGTCTCTCTATCTGTCCCTTTCCTGTCATGAAGAGAGAGGATGTCTATAGCCCACTGCAATCAGCCAGTGCAGCGCCCCCGTCTGGTCAGGGCTAGAGCAGCCCAAGGCTGGTGGGGGGGAATTGGGAGAGGCTCTGACCCGGAAGTGTGGAGCTGGAGGTTTAGTTTCCGGGTCCGGGCACTGCCTGCAGCGATGGCGGCGCCGCTGGAGGACGGTGAGGTGTTGGACACCGAGTCGGACTCGGAGATGACCACGGGCGGAGAGCTGCAGGTACCGGAGGGGAGGGGAAAAGAAAAGGAAAGGAAAGGGGGGGGGGGGGGGGAATTTGCAGTGAAACGGTTCCCTGTGCCACCAGGATTAGCCACATCTCTGTCTGACTGAGCAGACCCTTGCTGCATGGAGATCCAGCTGGAATATAATGGGCTCTCATTCTCCTTTCCCTCTGGAGCAATGAGTCCTGGGGAAGGGGTGGGGGTTCTGATTGACTTCTGTAGCCGCCTCCTGTTCTGCGGGGAGTCTGTACCCTTCCTTCACACCGAGCCCCAGGCCACAAATGCTTCACTTGTAAAATTCACACCCTCGTTCCAAGACCGTTTTGTAGCCCAAAAAAACCCCAGGAATTGCTGGAGAAACTCAGCAACATCTGCGGAGAGAAAATAATCCGTTAACGTTTCGAGTCCCGTGACCTTTCTTTCTGAACCCTTTTGTAGCATTTTCCCTCCCCAACTGTGGAGCTCTTAAACCCCCATCACGGTTCATGCTGTCTTCCAACCCTGTCCAGCCTCTTGCGCATCTCCCTGCAATGTATTTCTCCCCAGCTTGCATTACCGGCCTTCGACAATCATTAAAAGCTGAAAATGCTGCAGGGTGAGATGCAAAATTCGCGTTTCAGGTAAACCTTTTTTTAAAAAAAAAACTGCATAAGCCCATTGGCCCCACCTGTGGTTGACAGTAGTAACAATTGCAACGATAGGGCTTTCAATCTCTTAGTGGCAATCTCTGCATGAGCCAGGTCTCAAAAGACTAGAGATGGAAGGTCACAAACCTGAAACGTTAACACTGTTTATGACTCCACAGCTGCTAGCAGACCTGCTGAGTAGTTGCAGTATTTTCTGTTTTTATTTCAGATTTGCAGCATCCACTGTATTTTGCTTTTGTGCTTTTATGTAGCCGTTCTATAATATTACATTAGTGAGTGATTGCACCTTATTTCCTTCATGAACTTCAAGTTGATCAAACTTAGAATCCTCATGGTAACTGAATTTCCAACTGTCCTGACAGCATGCTCATCTTTAGAGGAGAAAGACCCCTGTCTTCTGTTTGTTTACCTTGAGCAAGACCAATGCACAACAACATGGGTTAATGCAAGTTTATCGAGTTCATAATATTGAACTATTTACCCCCTTTGAGACTCCTTCCAGTTTTGTCTTTTATAATTTAAACGTGTTGACCAAGTACCCTTGCAGGCTGTCACACAAAGTTTCTTTTTTTTCTGGTTAAAATTTTAAGTAGAACTTTCAGGTGTACTTTAAATAGTCAAAGTGTTTAAGATATTCAAGCACTTTTTAAAAGACTATCTTGGCCCTGTACCTCTTTCTTCCTTTAAGATGCTTCTTAAAAGGTATTTATTAGGAAAGCTGACCAATTGTTTGATCAGATATGTCTACATAGTCTGATGTCATTTTCTTTTCCCCCTTTTGAGATTATTTCAGTGATGCACTTTAGAATGTTTTGCTATCTTAAGATGTTCAGGTGGATACAGAATGTCTTATGATACTCATTAAACTTTGTGCAGGGAGTAGCCTACCCAACATGCATTCTTTGACAGCAAAACAGAGTAGCTGGACAGTTTGTCTTGTATAAGACATATTTCTTGAAATTTAGCTACTATGCTTTTTTTTAACATCATTCAGTGAGAACTATTTAGGGTTGTGAAAAGGTGCTTTTATGATTAAATGGTAGGAAAATTTAATTGGAGCTATTTGATCTGAATTCATCTTTTGAAGGGGAAAATATTCTGTTGCTACGAAAATGAGCATCTTAAGTGTCTAGGTCTATAGGTGAACATTCTGAATTCTATAGTATATAAACTGTGGTAGATCTGTCATAATATTCTGCCTTTTCTGGTGGATTTGCAGTTTTTAAAAATAGATTTTACCTGAATTAATTTCAAATTTGAATGTTAATCTTTCTAAAGTTTGAAAGTGTTTGAGTGAAAGCTTCTAGAATATTCTGTCAGGTGCTGGTGCAGATGCATCCTGAGAATTTTAAGTACCATACAACTTTCTATTCTTTATTACCCACTTACATCTGTAGCTTCTCCAAGGTTCTCTTCATGGCTGCCACTGTTTTTCAGCAACATAGTATTTCTCAGTGCCAGGTTGTAAAAACTTGCCATTTTCCACATGTACGCGGAAAGCTGGTTTGTCACTATTTCTCTCAACGTCCTTTGACTTGTCATTGTGCTTGTCTGATATCAGGTGAACTGAATTTTTTCCATTAAGTGTCAGAAAGACCAAAGCCATTGCCTGAGGCCAAGCCAAACTGTTGGCACTTGGTGTGATGTTTGACACAGTTTCCACCTCCATATCATAAAATCCCTACAGCGTGGGAGTAGGCCATTTGGCCCATCGAGTCCGCACCAACCCCCCGAAGAGCATCCCGTGCGGACCGACACACCCCCCACCACCGTCAATTTCCCTGTAATCCGGCATATTTCATGGCCAATCCACCTCACCTATACATCTTTGGACTGTGGGAGGAAACCCATGCAGATCTGGGGAGAATTTGCAAACTCCACACAGACAGTCTCCCAAGGGTGGAATCGAATCTGGGTCCCTGGCGCTGTGAGGCAGCAGTGCTAATCACTTAGTCTAAAGCCAACTGTTGAAGTTCCACTTGACGTTCAATCCACGTTTTATTGACCTATGTTGTTGCACAGTCTGGCAACAGCTCAGCTTTTAAAATTCTCAAACAAAAATGGAAATGGCTAGGAAAGCTCAGCAGGTCTGATAGCATTTGCAGAGAGAAATTAGAGTCAATGTTTCGGGTCGAGTGACCCTTTATGAGAATGGATTCTGAGGAAGGGTCATTTGACCTGAAATGTTGACTCTGATTCCTCTCCGCAGATGATGCCAGATCTACTGAGCTTTTACAGTGGTTTCTATTGTTGTTTCTGATTTACGACATCTGCAGTTCTTTTGGTTTTTATTTAAAATTCTCATATTTCTTTTCAAATCCTCCTGTGGCCTTGTCCCAACTTATTTCTGCAACTTGTTACAGCCCTAAAGCTCTCCAAGATTGCTAAGCTTCTCCATTTTGTGTCTGTTGCACATCTCTAATTTTCATTTTGCCACTGTTGGCTGTACCTTTAGCTGCCTAGGCTGTAAGCTCTGGACCCTCTTCCCTAAACCTCTACATCTATTTACTTCCCTCTCTTGTTTAAGATGCCTCTTTGACCAAGCTCTTGGCTATCAGCCCCAATATTTCTTTATTCAACTTGTCAAATTTTGATTGCGATTCCTCAAGACATTTGTACAAACCAAATTCAGTTCAGGGCTGCAGTCCTGGGCAAAAGTATCAGGTTCCAAGCCCAGATTTTTGAGAGACTGAGACCTTCACTTAAAGTCTTTAAGGATGGGATTTAAGGTTGCAATCAAAATTTGAGATTAATGCAATCTCTTCTTATTGTTGAAGTCTTTTCTTTGGACAAATTATTTCAGTTGCTGAAGGAAAGAAATCTCATCAAACACATGGGAACATGCAACTAGATTGCACATTAAGAAGAAGAAGTTCCGTAGGCAAAATTCATATATATGAATACAGGTGAAGGAATAAATTTGAAACACTGGTTGGAGAAGTGGCAGGCGTTTTAGTAGCCACTGCAAAGTGTGAATAGCAAATTATTGCTATTTTCCAAAGCAATAATTTTAATTAGGCCGACCATAATGTTCACACTTACTAACTGTGTTGTACTTCATTTACAGAACCAGCAAGCTGCTATTCCCAACTTTCCAACTACACCCTTTAATGCACAAAATGATATGCCAGCTCATCCATCTTCATTTGATTTGAGCAGGCTCTACCGAACCGCAACATCTGACAATTCCAGTGAAGAGAGTGATCTTGATTCTGATGATGAGGAAAGACTCTTGTGGCGAAGGAAACGTCAAAAGTGTTCAAATAGTACAAACAATCTACCTTTAAAGCCTCCAGTCATGCCTTTTGGTCCGGTTGGTGATGGTTTTACGGGGGCTGGAAATCCTGCAAAAGTCGGAAGTCGCAAAGTTAACAATATTTGGGGCTCAGTGTTACAGGAGCAAAATCAAGATGCTGTGGCAACAGAGCTGGGAATTTTGGGAATGGAGGGCAGCATTGACATGAACTCTCGACAGTCCGAGACTTATAATTATGTAATGGCAAAGAAGATGATGGCAAAGCAGCGTCAGGAGGAGGAAGAGGAAATGAATAAGTTAGAAACAGAATTAGATGAGTATGTACAGGATGGAAGGAAAATCAAAAACCAGGAAGAGTCTAATCAAAGTAATCTCAAGCGAAAAAGGCCAGTTAAGGAGAGGCTAGGGGAAAGGCTTGAAATGAACTATAAGGGAAAATATGATATTAAAGAAGATGATAGTCCAACTAAGATTTCGGATGAAATAGCTTACAGGTTGGTATGTTCTGTTTACAGTTGTGCTAAGTACAGATTATCTAGAATATGACAACTGAAAAGTTTTCTGCAGAGGTAGTAGTAAGATGCTATCTGCAGATGCTTTCTGCCTTGTGTGAGCCTCGGCAAATTTGCCTTCGTTCGGTGTGCCTCTGAGCCTTTGTGGCATCCCCAACTGTGCAGTAATCATCAAACAATACCTCTGTTCATACTGCTTTTTTGTTCTTTGAGAAAAGTCAGTGTTGTTCGAAGAAGGGGTAAGGTGAACGATACCTTTGTCTCCAAATGGTAAGTGAAGTAGGCTGTTCAAGTAGAATTGGTTTCTTTTTGCTTTTATTATTTCTTAGGATATGGATGCCCTTGGTAGGGCCAGAACGTTGCTCATCTCTAAGAGTCAACCAAATTGCTGTGGTACTGGAGTCAGGTGCAGGCCAGATGGGCAAAGCTGGCGGATTTCCTCCCCAAAGGACACTAGTGAAAAAGCTGGGTTTTTGCAATAATCAGTAATAGTTGATCATGATCACCATTGCTGAGACCAGCTTTATGTTACAGATTTATCAATTTAGTTTAAATTCCATGAGTTTCCTTGGTGGAATCTGAATCTCTGTCCCTTGCCTCTGGTTCACTTGGTGTGGGGAAAATGGTTGGGCTCCATTTGTCAATTGTACCATGAATAAAATTAAACCCACTTCCATGGTGCAGCAATTGGTTTGAAGAAAATGTCTGACTGTGGGTATTTACAATTTTGCTGCTTTTGAGTCAGCTGCTGGGATACACATGATGGACTTTTTAATTTTGTCCTGCCTCACAAGACTGTCAAATGTGATTGCTTGCCTCTTGTGCCAAAAGTGAGAACACTAAACCACTTCCCTTCCTACTGTTGTATATGGATTTAGCCATCATTCCAGGGACTGTCATAGTACACTGACATGACGTTATCAGTACGAATGAAGTGGTTTTGGCTTGACATCAACAGAAACTATAATGTAACATGGGAGAACTTGATCCAACTAAAGCTACAATCAGACTTTTAGGGAATACCTTGAGTCCTGTCTCAACTCCTCAGTTTTGAACACAGTTGCATTGTAGTAACGAGTATTACACAAGAGCTTTGTTTCTAGGCAACGATATTACTTGAGCCCCTTTGATATTTTAAAGATTTGTTTCGTGTTGTCAAGGAGACACTTAGCCTTTGGCTTGTCAGTAGCCAAAATAATTTTAGCTAATGTTTAAAGGCTGAATTCTAGGCACAGCACATTTTGTATTAACTGGCACCTACGGGACCAGGAGTGTGCCGATTGGACAAATATTCTATTGATCTAGGGGTCCACATCATCAATGTAAAACACAGAGTAATAGAAACGTAATGCAGTAGGTATATACATCACTGTTATACTTTATTTACAGCATACATCACTTTAATAATGCCTCTTTGCCTTAAGTAAAGCTTACCAGCAGAGAGCTTTCCCCCTCGCATCCTCAACTGACTACTCAGACATCATGATAATACAATAAACTTCTGCTACTTGAGGTATATAATTTTTGCCAGTTTATTGAGAGTGCCATTCATAAGGAACCAGTTAAAACAAAGTTTGCTGTATTTCTAATCAATCTACACACATTAGACACTGCTCTGGAGCAGGTGACTTGAGCCCAGGCCTCCTGGCCCAGAGATAGGGAAACTGCCACTTTATCACAACAGCCTTTATGGTCTGAATTTTACACTGCTCCTGCTTAGTCTGATACATTGTTGCAAGCAGGCACTCACTCATTTGCAGTACAGTGTCCCAATTTATACTTGTAAACCAGCAATTGAGCAACTGAAAGTCACATGCAATGAGAGATTTTACGTGGCAGCTATTACTGAGACACAATTACAAGACAGTCAGGACTGAGAGCTAAATATACCAGGTTAGAATTTCTATAGAAAAGATAGGGGAAAATGGCATGGGAAAGAGTAGCCATCTTGATTAAGGATGAAATCATTTTGATGGAAAGAGGATAGAACAAGAGGGAAGCCGTTTATGGGTAGAATTATGAAATGGGAAAGGATTAAGACAGTAGTAGGAGTTGTGTAAATACCCCAGATAACTGCTAAGTAGATTGTGTCAATGCAGAGATAAGTAAGGATAGTAAAGGCAGGTGGGCTTTAATGGAGGATTTCAAAATGTATATGGATTCTCTCAACTTCATTGCTAAGTTATCAGAATAGATATCAAATATCTAGTACTGGATGAGCAGAATCAGGCTGTCCTCAACCTTGAAGTCATTTTTGACGCCAAGTTTTCTTCCAGCTATATTTGTATTATTACTAAGACCACCTTCATAAGAAATAGTTCATTCAGCTCATCGGGTCTGCTCTGCCACTCGATCACGGCTGATATGCTCCTCACCTCCATTTTGCTACCTTCTCCCCATAACTCTTCAACCCATTACCAATTAAAAATCTGTCTAACTCCTTAAATTTACTCACTGTCCCAGCATCCACTGCCCTTTGGGATGATGCATTCCACAGATTCACCACCCTTTGGGAGCAATAGTTTCTCCACAGTTCTGTTCTAGATTGGCTACTCCCCTAAGACTATGACTTCTCACCCTAGAATGCCCCACAAAAGGGAGCATCTACTCCACGTGTATTTCATCTATACCTTTTATCATCTCGAATACCTCAAATTGATCTCCACTCATTCTTCTAAATTCCACAGAGTACAGGCGGAAACTGTTCAATCTCTCTTCAAACGACAAGCCCCTCATCTCTGGGATCAATCTAGCGAACCTCCTCTGAACTGTCTCCAATGCCGCTATATCCTCCCTGAAATAAGGGGACCAAAACTGTGCACACCGCTCCAGGTGCGGTCTCACCAATGCCTTGTATAGTTGCAACAATACTTCCTTACCTTTATATTCTATTCCTTTAGCTATACCTACTTCCAACTCCATAACAATTATGCCCATCTCAGTTGAACTGTTGCTGAAACCCTTATATTTTTGTTACCTTTGAAATACGACTTCCATTGCATTCCTGGCTATTCTCCCACATTCTGCTCTCTGTAGGCATGAGCTCATCCACCACTGACTTGTGCTAAATTCCTTTTATCACTGTTGTGCACGCTGTCATACAGTGGCTCTCGTTTGGTAATGCCTACCATGTCAGCAAGGTAGTGAACTTGCGTGTTTCAAGCTATGTATCCAAGAACCAACAAAATTCCTGCCGCATTGGATTTAATAATAAGCCTGATTTAGTTAGATGTCTATAGGTGCATGAACATTTATCTGTTAGCAATCTTAATCTGGTTGTGTTCAGCGTAGCATTTGAAAAGAACAAACAAAATTTAGGTAAGGCTGACTTCAATGGGATGAGAATAGTGATTGATCATAGTAAGCTGAGCAACTCTGTTAATGGGTAAAACAACAGAAGAATAGAGGGAAATGTTTTTTAAAAAAAAAAAAAGATTCAGAACCTGTTTAAACCTCTAAGGGTAAGAACCATATTTCCTAAAAAAGACATACATGGGTAACTAAAAAGGTGAGGTAAAACTAAAATAATGCAAAAAAATAGATTGCATCCTGGCAAATGGGAAATAAACAGAGCAGTGGAGGTTGATTGAACAAAAGCCCCTCAATTTTGAATTTGAAGAGACACGTAAAGGATATTAAAATCAATGCAATTACTTTTGCAGTTATGAAGAAAAAATTCAAATTCAGTGTGGACCCTCACGGCAATTGATATTATCAATGAAAATAAGGCAGTTACAGACCTGAAAATAACTTTTAATTTGTATTTAAGGGAGAGGAAGACGACGAGATAACAGATACCCCAAGGAAACCAGCACTGAATCAGAAATAGATCCATGTTAACATAAGCGAAAAAAATCTATTAAAGATTGACAAATCTCTCGAACCTTATGGTTTGCGTCTCAGGGTTTTTAAAGGAAATAGGTTGCAGATACCAGAGCTATAATCTTCAAGAGTTCATTCTTGAGGCTAATGGGACCAGAGGATGAAAGCTACAACAGTGTACTGAATTGGATGATCAGTCATGATCATATTGAATGGTGGAGCAGACTTAAATAGCTGAATGGTCCACTCCTCTTAATTTCTACATTTCTCAATTTTGGAATTGCTCCTTTAGTTTGGAAAATTACCTATCATTCTCCTACTTAAAGATAAATTGAATTATTGTTGTCACATTGTTGAGATACAGTGACAAGCATTGTTTTGCATGCTATACAGACAGATTGTACCATACAAAGTACATCAGGGTAGCTGAATAGAGTGCGGAAAACAGTGTTACAGGCACAGAGAGGGTAGAGAGAGAGATCAGAATTCACATCGGAAAGGTCCGTTTAAAAGTCTGACAACAACATGGAAGAAGCTGTTCTTGAATCCATTCAGACATGTATTCAAATTTTTATAACTCCTGCCTGGTGGAAGAGAGTATAACCAGGGTGGGAGGGGTCTTTGATTTTGTTAGTTGCTTTCCCGAGGCAGCGGGATGTATAGATGGAGTCAGTGGATGGAAGGCTGGTTTATGTGATGGACTGGGCTGTGTTCGCAACTCTTATGGTTTCTTGTGGTCTTGAGAAGAGCAGTTGCCAAACCACGTTGTGATGCATCTAGATAGGATGCTTTCTATGGTGCATCTCTTAAAAATTGTTGAGTGTTAAGGGAGTGGTTCCAATCCACAAAGGTTATGTGACTGGGTTACTATCTTTATCAGCCTTTTTGTATCATGTTTTCAAATGCAAATTGTTTTGAGTTCAGATTATGGCCTCCCTGTACTGAACATGACAGTACAAAGGTGGATTTGGAAATAGATCATGCCTGACAGGTGTGATTGAATATTGTTGAATTTTTCTCCACCTCTTCCTCCTCTCTTCTCTCTTCTTCACCCACCCTCTGTTCACCAATAAGGAACAGTCATTTGGTGGATTTAACTTCACTGAAATGCATGCAAGTATCAAATCTGAAGTGCATGTAAAAGCTGACATGTTTTTAAGACATATAGCTTTTGAATTCAGAGATACAGTACGTACTGACTGTCTTCTAAGAGGAGATTTGGTAGATTGGACCTATACTCGTTAGAATATAGAAGAATGAGAGGCAAACTTATTGAAACGTATAAGATTTGTGTACAATATCTAGGACCGAAAAGTTTGATGTCTTGGTGGCAGGCTATCGTCAATTTTTTGGAGAGAAAAGTGGCCTGCTCGATATTTAAGCTCATCTGATGACGCTTACATTGGCCTGGAGTTCATTTTTCCATAGAAAATTATTTTAAAATATGCTGCAGGAATTCCTTGGCCTTTTTAAATCAAAATGATCCAGAATGTTGAAGCTGTGTGCATCTGGTATGAAAAATATGTTGCAGAAAATATAACCAATTTGAAATTCAATTATTCAGGCTCCGAGAACCAAAAACTGATCTGATTCATAGGGTTGTTAAAATTATTGGAAGGAAGAAAGCAATAGAACTTCTGATTCAAACAGCTGAAGTGGAACAGAATGGTGGACTCATGATTGTTGTAAGTAATGCCTTTCTATTTTTTCTTTTAAAATTGTGAATAGCCCCACAACTTTGTCTGTTGAGTAACTAAACAATGCCTTCAGCAAAAAATCAGTTTCAATCCCCATTCTTTGCTTAATTAGCTAATCTCAGCTGAGCTAGTCATGGGAATGTGACAGTAATTCCTTTGAGTGCTGTTGGATTTATGTGTGACATTTGGGTGAGGAGAGGAATGGGATTGGTTGTGATGCCTTCTGCAATCAAATAACCTGTTAACATCAGTGAGTTTCTCAAATAGTGATTGATTGTGTAAGATACTGAATGAAATTTGTTGCACGAGGGACTGTGCTCCGGCAAGGACTCAACATAGTCGTGGTCATAATTGTTCTTATGTTGATTTAAGTTCTATCTTAGTGCTTTAATGTAAATAAAGGACATCCCCAAACATTACTGATCACAAATTCAAAACCCCTGTCTTGTGTGTGAAATATCTGGGTTAATTTCAATGAGTGTTAGCCAATCGTGAGCTAAAATAGGTTGGGACACCCCTCCTTATAATATGAAATAAGCATTATCTCAATGACACTTTTTGCAAGTTGACTTCCTAAAGTATTTAGCACAGGGAATTGAAAAGTACAGAATGCTGGGTTATGGTTCTGTAGTTGTAATTTTTGATAGTTGATTCAGGGTGTTGCCCATTATAAGTTGTAACAGAAGAAGTAGATATGCAAAAAACATTGTGTAATATTTAAGTCATGAGGTATACATTAGTGCATTATCATGCAAGTAGATATAGGGGGCTAAGGTTGTCGTTGTTTATTGGAGTGATTGATGTCACTGAATCCACAAAAACATCCAGTCTTCCAACTTGCTGAAGAGTCTTGTTTTTCCAATGCAAGGCTGGTCTAAGGAAAGATATACTGGCACTGGAGGCAGTCCAGAGATAGATTGATACCTGTCACGGAAGGACTGTCTTCTAAGAGGAGGTTTGGTAAATTGGACCTATACTCGTTAGAATATAGAAGAATGAGAGGCAAACTTATTGAAACGTATAAGATTAGTAGAGGACTTGGGCAGGGTAGATGCAGAAAGGTTGTTTCCCCTTTCGGGAGAGCCTAGGACCAAGAGACACAATCTCAGAATAGTTCCTGCAAATGGAGTCACAGGAGGACAGGATGGTAAAGAAAGTGTTTGGCACAGTTGCCTTCATTGGTCAGAATGTTGAGTAAAGGAGTTGGGATGACGTGTTGCAGCTGTACAGGACATTGGTGAGACCACTTTTAGAATGCTGCGTACAATTCTGGTCTCCCTTCAATGGAAGGATGTTATTAAACTTGGGAGGGTGTGAAAAAGATTTACAAGGATGTTGCTGGAACTAGAGGGTTTGAGCTAAAGGGAGAGGATGAATAGGCTGGGGCTTTCTTCCCTAGAGCATCAGAGACATGAGTTTGGATAGGGTGAATAGCCAAGATCTTTTTCCTAGAGTGGGGGGGATGTCCAAAACTAGAGGGCATAGGTTTAAGGTGGGAGGGGAAAGATTTTTAAAAAGGACCTGAGGCGTGACTCCAAACAGGATGGTGCATTCATCCAGAGGAAGTGGTGGAGGTGGTACATTGACAACATTTAAAAGGCATCTGCGTGGGGATATGAATAGAAAGGATTTAGAGGGATATGAGCTGAATGTTGGCAAATGGGACCACGTCAGATTAGGATGTCTGGTCTGTACAGACGAGTTGGACCGAAAGGTCTGTTTCCATGCTGTCTGACTCTGTCTGTGTAAGACAGATGAGGAGGAATTTCTTCTGAGTGTATGCCTCTCTGGAATTCTTTACTGCAGAGAGCTGCTGAGTCATCAAGTATATTCAAGGCCAAGGTAGACAGATTTTTAATCAGTAAGAGAATCAAGAGTTATGGGAAAAAGGCAGGACAGTGGTATTAGGGATTCAGATCAGCCATGACCTGGATGAATGGTGGAATAGACTTAATGGGCTGACCAGCCTACTTCTGCTCCTGTTTCTTGTGGTTTTATGGTTAAAGTGGGTTTGGGAGGTTATACTTTACATTTAAGATGGCAGAAAGCCAAATAGTGCTTGAGAGACGGGTTATGGCTTTGTACTTAGGAAGAGCTGAAATGCTTCTGTCACTTATTTTTTCTTTATTCATTCATGGGATGAGGGTGTCGCTGGCTAGGCAGCATTTATTGCCCAGAGGACAGTTAAGAATCAATCACATTGCTGTGGGTCTGGAGTCACATGTAGGCCGGACCAGGTAAGGATGGCAGTTTCCTTCCTTGAAGGACAGTAGTGAACCAGATGGGTTTGTCCAACAATTGACAATGGATTCATGGTCATCATTAGATTCTCAATTCCAGATTATTTTTAATATAAATTCAAATTCCACCAACTGCTGTGACAGGATTCGAACCTAGGCCCCCAGAACGTTATTTGGGTCTCTGGATTAACAGTCCAACGATAATACCACTAGACCATCACCTCCCCTAAAAAGATTTGCAGCTGGAAGTGTTCCTCCAGGTTTCTATGAAAAAGTGAGGATATAGAACTAATTCACAGGAGGTCAAAAGAAAAGGTGCAAATGTCTGATACACATGTAAACAAAAAGAAAAGTCTAGGTTAACATTAGTGGGAGGTACAATGAATTAGTGAGCAAAGATGTACTTGGAGGAAGAGAGGCTAGTTTCTTTTTGCATGAGCACAGCTTTGTTGTGCAATTTTTTTTCTACTTTGTAGGATGGCAGCCGCAGAAGAACACCTGGTGGAGTTTACTTGCAGTTATTGAAAAATACACCAAGCATCACTCAAGACCAACTTAAGGTTAGAGCTCAAACATTTTTATGTAACTAACCTAATCATCAAATGCCACTGTTTGATAGGGCATTTTTTTCTCCCTTAAAATCAATGTTCCAGCTGCTAATCATTATATTGTAATGTCTGCTGAAGGTTTAAATGTGTGGGCAGAATTCAGATGCAGTACATGAGTAGCACAAAGCTCAGTGCAACAGAGTAATGCCTGTACAGAGTACTTAGCTTGGGGAATGTGGTGAGCAATTAAGTTTTCTTTGCTGCTACAAGGCAACGGAGAGGGTGCAAAGAAGATAAATGAGGAATTGATCAGAAATGGGTGGGCATAAATGTCAGGCAAGGATTAACAGGTTTTTCTCTTAATTTCAAAATTATCAAAGCTTCTGATAGGTGTATACAGAGAGAATGTTTCCAATTACAGGGAAGAGGATAACTAAAGGTCATCAATTTAGGATTCAGAATGCCAAAAGAGAATCTGAGAGAAACCCCTTTAACCAAAGAATGATGTGAATGTGGAACTTGCTCCTATAGGAAGTGGTTGAAGCAAGTAGTATTGATGTATTCAAGGAGAAGCTAGATAAGCATGTGATAGAGATGTGAATTAATACTCCAATGGAAGATTTAGAGGAGGAAAGATTCAGGTGAGCATAAACGCTGGCATGGACTTGTTAGGCCAAATGTCATTTATCTTGTGTGACACTGTATCGTCAGTTACATTTTGTTTCCCAAAACCTGATGTGAAGAATGGCCACTCGAGGGCTTCTTAAACCACAATTGTACAAGAACAAGTATTCTCATCTTTCTGTTAAAACCCCTTCATGATTTTGTTCCTTTATAGTTCTATATTTGACTTTAAAACCCAATTCCTCTGCCTTTGACTTTCGTGCATCCTCTATTAATTCATAGATTAAGCTCTCAAAATTTAATTGCAAAGGACACAATCTACTAATATTTCTTTTTGTTACAGCTAAAGACTTAGATTGCAGTCATATTAAATGAGTCAGAAAATATCTATTACCTTTGATCAACAGGAAATTTTTTATGATGAAAATCAGAGAGAATATAATTGCAAAAAAGCAGCCAAAAAAAGGAGGCGACACATTATTGGGAAAAAGATGAAGCAAGCTATTAAGGAACTGAACCTGCAAGTGGAGGATGATGCCTCACGAGAGACTTTTGCTAGTGATACAAATGATGCCTTGGCTTCAGTTGAAGATACAGAAGAAGTTCACATGGAAAAGCCAACATTAGATCCTGAAGATGCAATTGAACTTGATAACAGCAATGATCTGGAAATCTTTTGAAAAGCTTGCTTAGTTACAGCACTGAAATACTATGAGACAAATGTAATAAATATCCCTATATTGGTGATCTCATTAAAATTTCTAGTTGACATATTTGTGCTACATTTATAACACCCTCCTTACTTGAAACAAGTTTTTTGGCTAGTATTGTGGTGTGTTTAACTTACAAATTCATGCTTAACTTTCAAATGACATAAATTGTCAATTAACTTTGTTGTGCTCATATCACAGCATTTTTGAGAATATAGGGTAAAGTAATGCATTCCTATCAGCAAAGGAATCTTAAATCATTCTTCTATGTAAATTTTATGTTTGTGCATCATAACTTTTTACATTCAGTAAATTTTTTTTACTTAAATGCAAATTTTTTTGCAGCTCTTTTGATTCATTTTAGCATATGATGGTGATGTTATTGGAAACTACTGGATGGTATTGGATGAACAGATATTATGAAATTAAGCACATGGCATGTGTGAGAGCTGGTTGATAAAGGCATTAAAATGACCAATGGAAAACTGGATTATGTAAGTAGGAGTACACCATACAAAACCAGTGAGGAAATAAAATGTATACATCAATAGTTTGACTGCAGCGTGACTATGGTGCACAGTTTTGGATATTCCATTACAAAATTAAAACAATTAAAATACACTATAGCCTCCAAAATTAGAGCCAAAAAATGTTCAATGGTAGGGATGTGGGGTACTGAAACCATACCAGAGTAGATGAGGCTTAAGGGGATGACTTGAGCTTTTGGGCAAATAAGTAAAATACAATTTTCTCTGGTTTGCAAAATTCTATTGTGACATCCCTGACTAGGCCATAATTTATTGTCTGTTCTGAATTGCCACAACTGAAAGGTTTGCTTTGGAAAATCAGCTAAGTTTCCATCTCATTGTGTATGTATGCCAGACAAGATTAGAGAAGGAAATATGATATTTGTAAGGACGTTGTGAACATTCAGATCAAAAAGGGGCCTAAGATCCATTTGGCTCTTGGGGTATTGCTTCAACAGGTTTCTCCAAAGTTACAGAAAGCTGAACATGGTTCGAGGTTCTGCATGGGTTTGAGTTGAGCCTCCTTCCAAATAGACAAGGCAGAAGTGAGGGAGATGCCTCTTAATCATCGGAAAAGCCACAGTACAGTGCAACAGGGGCCAGATTGACAATGGGAAAATGAATGACGATCCCTTTTGTTGAAATGCATGGTTAAAATAAAAGTAGAATTTAGTTTTTGAGGGTAAAACTTGTCATTAATAGATTAAAAATTAATTTTAATACTTACCTATACTTAGTGGCTCTTTTTAAAAGACGTTAAACAGGCCAAGAAAGATGGCTACTATGGCGTATAGAACGGATAAGTTGGCTGCTTCTAGAAATTTTCAGCAAATGTCAGTACAAAAATTCGCTCCCCATTTCTTTGAAATGTCACACTTCTCATTTGTATGAACCTTTCAAACCAGCCAACACACTGGAATCATAGATGAGAGGTCTATCCTAGCCAGTTCTGATTTTAAAAAAAAAACATGCTGGAAATTGGTCTAATGACTCCACAGTTATCTGCTACAAGATGCAATAGTTTATTGAATAGAGCATCAAAACTCACCTCAACTGAGTGCTGAAACCACCAATCCCTCGTTACATGATTAGAACTGGTGGTTTGTTTGAATCACCTTTGATTATACAGTTTTTGAGTTCTATCATTTGTCTGCTGGTAACACCAAAAGAATCAATTGCAAAAGCAACTACGTGTCTGGCTAAGCCTGTGTCTTGTGGCTTTCTGGAAAGAATCCTATCTTTTGCCTGTAGGGTGAACATATTCTAAACCTAAGGTGTCCAAAGATGTGCAGGTTAGATGGATTGGCAATGCTAAATTTCCCATAGTGTTCAGGGCTGTGTAGATTAGGTGTGTTATGGATGGGGATGGGGATGGGTCTGGGTGGGATGTTCTGAGGGTCGGTGTGGACTTGTTGGGCCGAAGGGCCTGTTTCCACACTGTAGGGATTCTATGATTCTGCAGGGTGAACGCAGTCTAAACCTACAGGAATCATAATCTCTGCTCCAAGAGAAAAGAAATGAGGTTTTTTCAAAGAAATGAAATGGACAGAAGAGAACATTTTTTTTTAAAAAACCCTCATCATTTACAGTAGTATTTTTTCCAGATACATTAGAACTACAATAGCTGTATTAATTTCTGTAACAGTTATCTCTTGTCCTATTTTTGGAATATGGATACAAAGGTCTTTTGTACTTTGTAAACTCATTACATTTGCAATGTAATTATGATTCCATACAGATTTTTAAAAGAAAATCTTTTAAGGATGTGGGTGTTTCTGGCAAGGCCAGCATTTGTTACCCATCAGTAAATGTCCTTGAACTGTAGGCCACTACAAAAGGTAGTTCAGAGTGGACCACATTGCTGAGCATCTGGGGCCACATGTAAATCAAGCAAAGAAGGCAGTTTTTCTTCCCAAAAGGACAGTAGTTAACCTGATGTGTTTTTATGATGATCAATAATAGCTTTGTGGCATCTATTCTTGTGACTAGTTATACATTTATGATTTTTATTAATTTAATTTAAATGTTGCCAGCTGTCACGGTGCAATTTAAATATGTGCATTAGCATGCAACAGCTGATGAGTTACAAGAGGCTGATTGGAGTCATCAGTTTTTTTTTATTTGAGAGCTTTTGACCCAAGCAAGTGTTGGTGGCTGTTTTTGTGTAACAGCTGGAGTCTTTATGCATAATGTTCTGTCAACTGTAGTCTAGTTAGTCCACAGGAACAGAGAAGCAGAGTATCAGCAACAGGTGGTCATCTCCAGAAAGTTAGAGTAAAAATCATTACGAGGAAATCTTGGGGGCTGTATTTGCCCAGTAAATGTACAATTCCCAGGTCATGAGGATGTGAATGATGCTGTACGTTGAACCATGCACCACTTGCATTAAAAGCTTTATCAACAAAATAGTTGAACAATTTCAGAACATCTCATATCAGTGATTGGGCAGTCAATTCAGGGCTATCACTGGGAATAAGCATCTTCCAAAACATCATCAATAAGATCAGAAAAAATTTGCCCAGTCAACCAACCTCTTTGCTTGACCTAAAGTAGATGCCTAGAGTAGACTTAAGGTAACATTTCAAGACTCACAGGTTGGCAGAGTGGTACACCACCATACACTTAAGCTTTAAGTCTCCACTGGCATTGGCGCACAGTAGCACAGTCATGCAGTGTTTGCTCAGGACAAAGCCAGTGAAACGATCGTGATGTCAATGTTGGAATCACGTTATAGCCAACACAAAGTTTGCATTTTAAAAATACCGTTCTTCTATTCATCAATTGTATTATAGCCAATTTGTGTTGCCAGAACCCTCTATTGCTCAATCTGTGTGTGTGCAGAATTGATACCCGCATTTTGGATTGCAGCATTCCACCTAATGTCAACTCTCAACCTTGCATAGCTGAAGACAATTTTAGCAGCAGCATGGACTCTTCCGCCAGTCACTTTTTTTAACAGCGGCATCAACTGCTTTCAGGTTAGTTCAGAGTTTCCGTAATTGGTTTGCAATCCTTCAGTGTGGGTCATGAGATGAGATTGCTAACTCTGAGCCAGGAATGGCTACTTGAAGCTTTAAGTGTAAACAGCTCTCAACTAAAAATCTGTTCATTTTTAATGGTCAGTGATCTGGAGGCTTGCTCCAAAAAAGCTGAGGGGCTAGGCTTTCTAAAAATCCCTGAAGATTAAATGGCTTGGCTCCTACTGGCCTCACAGCTCCCCATCCTTGATCACCGTTCATACAGTTCTCACTGAGGGATTCATGGCAATTTTAAAGCCTTGAAATGGGTCACAGTGAGAAATGTTTGGGAAGTACTGAGTTTGTTACGGATTAATACCTGTTGGCTGCTGGGTAATATTTTCCAGGGGAAGAGACTGAGGATTCTCTTATAGGATATCTTTGAGCAGTTCTGGGCCTGGAGGGCATGGCTTTTGACTACAACAGGCTTGGATACAGGAAGAAAGATTGGTGAAATGGCCTACTCCACCTCTTTCATGTGTTGCTGTACAAGTAAGTAGGAAATAAATCATTGATTAAGATTTTTAAGTCATTTAGATATACCTGCGGTAAAAACAGTTAGTGGAACTTTCCCTGATATGGAGTGAGCAATGGCAGGACAGGTGCAAAAATACTGAAAGAATGATAATATAAGATTCTCAACATGGAGAAAGGATTTTCTGATGGTTCCCTTAGCTGTACGTGGTTGACTTCAGATTCTCACCATCGAGCAGCGACGATCATGTTTCCATGCACTTAAATCTCATGAAAGTTCCAACTCACTTTTAGTTGTCACTTCCAATTCCCTTCCCCTCCACTGAGAAATGAGACAGCACAAATTACTGGCAGGTAAATCAGAATGGCTCGTGACGGCTAGACTTCATCATCATGGAACTGCATCACAGCAACAACTGCTCCATGTCAACCAGCCGCCTTAACCCTCGTTCATGCAAGTTGATATTGGCACCAGTCTAACTACAGCGGTGTACCTGTTCTTGAACCAACTCTCTCATGATTTTGATCCATCAAACCTTACTTAAGAGTTCGGGGATGCCAATGTCTTTTGTACTTCTACCAGGTAACAAGTAGGGACACACAGACATCTCACATATCTGCATGGGATGCATCGTTTGGCTTTTATCTTGCTTTCACAGTGCTTGCTCACTTTGTGCCTATTTGAAGGCAGGCTGCTAGCCATGATCTACTTCGTACTACTATCTTTGTGCAGAAAACCTTTAGCGTTTAGTTACAGGCTGCCAGCCTCTGTGACTCGCATTGCTTTTTTTAGTACAGACAGGCAGGCAGCATATGATTGTTGGAGGGTGGAGTGTGTGTCATAGCCACATGTCCACTGTGACATATCATTGCTACACCTGCAGCTTGTGCCAGCAGTTATTCTGGCAAACAAACTGCATGTGCTTCAAGCAAATGGCCATGTGTGAAAGTTAGAGAAGCACACCTTAGTGTGTGAAGGTGTCCACAGTCAGTCAGCGTGCAATGTCACAGTCAGTCAAGGGGCTTGTCTGATTTCTACTCCAGTGGGTTGGCCACAGCCAATCGGTGCTTGGTCCTAAGAGAGTCTGGGGATTGGGCTGTGGCCAGTCCTGCAGATCAAGTGTGAACAGTCGGGAACTTTAGTAGATCAGTTGGATGCTGTGGAGACATCAGTGCAGGGGAATGGGACTTGGTCAGTTGGGGCTATCCTACCAAGTCAACCTAGGGGTAGACCAAGGTCTGTCTTGAAAGTTTCATCAGTAATGGTTGGGATCTTATCAGGAGCAGTCCATGGAGTCCTGTGTAAAGTGGGCAACTCAAGGCTGAGGATGGGCTTAATTGTTACTTGGTCACTGAGGGATTTGGGCAATTATAGATAATACAGTGGGACCTAAGAGGGGACTGGGAGTTACAGAAAATGGGGCAAGGGAAGGGCACTCATCAAACAGGTTATGGCAACTCTGGCCTCTACGTGAAGGTGTAGAACCAACAAGCCCATGAGAACTTCCAAAGTCGTGTTCTCTGGGGATAAACTGGGCACCTTAATAGTTGCATAAAGGGGTCCAATGGAAAGTATGGGAGACTGAAAGATTATAAGGGCCACAGGAATAGCGACAGAAGATGGAACATGAAAGGATGAGAGAAAGTTCACACATCCCAGGCAGATTCTGTAGTCAGTCTCTGAACTGAAGTTGGAACCTTGTCATGTCAGATCAGAAGTCAATTGTGTAATAAGTGCACAACATTGTTGACACCGCAGACAAAGTGTGTGCAGTAAGTTACTCCTTTGAAGACGAATAAACCTGTTGGAAGTGGAGATCCTGATAGGGATAATTACAGTAATCATGTCTTCACTAATGCAGTAATGCATCTGACTTCAATTTGCAATTCATCAGTGGGTCATTCATTGTCCAAAAGTGCAGATTATAAATCAGGGCCCTCAAACAATCATGACATTACATGGCATGGACTAATTGCTTTTTTTATCACTTCAGTAAGCCACTTTTATCAGACAGAAGCAGTTAAAAGTGAAACCTTCACAAACATGTACTGTAACAAGCACTGGAAGACAACATTTCTGGCGTATTTATACACTGGACTGAAAATGTACACGGGTATAGTCTGTGATGAGGAAGAGCACTTGTTCTTTAGGGTGTGAAGGCATGTAAGGATTATGAGACTTCCTGGCAGTATTCTGTTCTCAATAACTCATCGAGACATGACAATGACCTCCATAGGAAACTTCCTTTCCAAGCTGTGGGGGCATAACATGACTACATCCATGATGTAACTGGTACCACATTCTCCAAAAGCACAGTTCTTCATTTCCTTTGCTTTCATGACGAGGAAAGTCAAGGAGCCTGGCCAGCAGGATTCTCCACCATCACTGGTGCAGGTATTATTGATTGCACCTAGGTTACTTTTAGAGTGCCCAATCAGCAACCTGGGGAGTTTGTCAACAGAAAAGGCTCCATTCCATCAATTGTCAAATTATATGTTATCATCTATGGCAAACACCAGGGATCTGCACAGATATCCTGGGAGCTGCTATGAATCTTATATGCCAGTGAACAAGTACATTTCTGCCTCCTTCCAGGGTCCTCAGGCCATACAGGGATGGTTGCTGGGAGACAAGAAATACCTGCTCCAAAGATGATTCCTAACACACTTGAAAACCCTCAGATTAAAGATACAGTACTGCTTAACTTCCACCATGGCCATAGCAGAACAGAGTCAGAAATCGCACGACACCAGGTTATAGTCCAACAGGTTTATTTGAAATCACAAGCTTCCGAGCACTGCTCCTTCATCGGGTGAAGTGGATGGAAGCGCACTTCCCTTCACTTCACCTGACAAAGGAGCAGATCTCTGAAAGATTGTGATTTCGAATAAGCCTGTTGGACTATAACCTGGTGTCGTGTGACTGCTGATCTTGTCCATCCCAGTCCAACACCAACACCTCCACATCATAGTAGAACAGGCCTCTTCAAAATGAGTCTTTGATGCCTGGACTGCTCCAGTAGAGCCTTGCCAAACAGTCCAGAAAGGATGCTCCACATCATTGTGACATGCAGCGCTCTTCACAACTTCAGGCCACAAAGCGGGGGGTCATTCTGGTTGCAAACAAAATGGGAAAGAAACAAAAATCTTTTGAAGGTGAAGATGAACTTTGGGGGGAAAAAAAATCAAAACAACAGCGCTTTAAAAAAGGAGGAAGAGAGAGCAAGCAGGGTCCCCGTGGGAGGTGAAAAAACGGAGAACTAAATGTCCAAAGCTGTCTGACCAGGCAGTGAACCTGCACAGCTGACTGCCTCTGCTGTTTAGTTTCAAGTATCTCTGAACATCCGAGTTTGTTCCAAGAAAAATAAACAAACAGTGAAATTCCTGGCTGATCTTGGAGAAACCTGTATGGAGCAGCTCAAAACAGGTGAACAGCTAAGTGTTTTATTTTAAAATGTAACCTTACTTTCTTTTTGTAAATCCACAATAGTGAGTAGTGTGGGGCTTTTTTTTAATTATATATTTTATTGAGAGCTGTCTCTTGATTAAACTTTAAAAATATGAAATATAGGTACTAAGTGAGCCTGGAGCAGTGTTTTTAGAGCAGTAAGACTGTGCTATTTTCTGGGTCTGTACATTGTTAAGGTGCAAAGATGACCTCTACTGGAGTGATATGCTCTTCCTGTCGGATCTGGGACATTAGAGAGAGTTTCTATGTTACAGATGATTATGTCTGCAGGAAGCGTGTTTGGTTGCTGATCCTATTGGATCGCATGGATCAGTTGCAGCAGCAGTTAGAAGCAATGACGAATTTACAGGAGCTAGGGGGTGTGATGAATGGCAGTTGCAGGAAGAGTAATAAACTGAAGATACAGTCAAGTAGATGGGTTCCCATCAGGAAAGATAGGAGGGGTAGGCAGGTAGTACAGGAATGTCCTGTGGCTATCCTCATCTCAAACAAGTGTTTGGAAAATGTAGGAAGTGAAGGACTCTCAGGAGAATGCAGCACTGACAACCAGGTTTCTGGTACCAAGACTGAAGGGTATGTCAGGTTCCAAGTGAATGATTGTGATAGGGACTCTCTAGTCAAAGGCACAGACAGACATTTCTGTGGCCAACAACGAGACATCAGAATGGTGTGTTGCCTCCCTGGTGCCAGGATCTGGGATAGCTTGTACAGGGTGTAGAATATTGTCAATGGGGAGAGGCACCATTAGAACTAGCAACATAGGAAGAGAAAAGGATGATATTCTGAGGAGAGAATACAGAAAACTAGGCAGGAATTTAAAAATTAGGTCCTTGAGGATAGCAATATCTGGATTACTCTTGGGTCCACAAGCTAGTGAGAGTAGGAATAGGAGGATAGAGCAGATGAATGCATGGCTGAGGAACTGGTGCAGGGGAAAATAATTCACATATCTGGATCATTGGAATCTCTTCTAGGGTAGAAGTGACCTATATAAAAAGGACAGATTGCACCCAGGGTGGGGGGTGCAGTGGTAGTAGTGGTGGTGGTGTTGGGTGGAACCCAGGGAGATAGTGAGAAAATAGATCAATCTGGGACTGGTACAGTTGGGAAAAGGAGCAAGTCAAACAACCAGGGCAAGCAAGAACAAAGCA
This sequence comes from Rhincodon typus, assembly GCF_021869965.1. Classification (NCBI taxonomy): domain Eukaryota; kingdom Metazoa; phylum Chordata; class Chondrichthyes; order Orectolobiformes; family Rhincodontidae; genus Rhincodon; species Rhincodon typus. The sequence continues at coordinate 63,659,999 of NC_063334.1, forward strand.
GACAACGAGGTAAGACTGATAAATTAAACTCTGTTTATTTCAATGCAAGAGGCTTAACATGTAAGGCAGATGAACTCAGGGCATGTTGGGAACATGGGACTGAGATATCATAGCAATTACAGAATCATGTCTCAGGGATGGACAGGACTGGCAGCTTAATGTTCCAGGGTATAGATGCTATAGGAAGGATAGAAAAGGGGGAGGGGGGGAACGAGAGAGGAGGGGGAGTGATATTTTTGATTAAGGATAACTTTACGGCTGTATTTAGGGAGGATATTCCTGGGAGAATGTCCAAGGAAGTTATTTGGGTGAAACTGAGAAATAAGAAAGGGATGATCACCTTATTGGAATTGTACAATAGATCTCCCAGTAGTCAGCAGGAAATTGAGAAGCAAAGTTGTAAGGAATCTCAGTTACCTGTAAGAATAATAGGGTGGTTATGGTAGGGGATTTTAACTTTCCAAACATGGACTGAGATTGCCATGGTGTTAAGGGCTTGGATAGAGAAAAATTTGTTAAGTGTGTACAAGAAAGTTTTCTGATTCAGTATGTGGATATACCTACTACAGAAGGAGCAAAACTTGACCTACTCTTGGGAAATAAGGCAGGGCAGGTGACTGAAGTGTCAGTAGGTGAGCACTTTGGGGCCAATGATCATAATTCTATTAGTTTTTAAAAAGGAATAGAAAAGGATAGACCGGATCTAAAGGTTAAAGTCATAAATTGGAGGAAGGTCAATTTTCATGGTATTAGGCAAGAACTTGCAAAAGTTGATTGGGGGGCGGATATTCGCAGGTACAGTGATGGCTGGAAAATGGAAAGCCTTCATAAAATGAGGTAACAAGAGCCCAGAGACAGTATGTTCCTGACAGGATAAAGGGCAGGCTGGTAGGGAATGCTGGATGACTAGCGAAATTGAGGTTTTGGCCAAGATAAAGAAGAAAGCATATGTCAGGTATAGACTGCAGGGATTGAGTGAATCCCTAGAAGAGCATAAAGGCCGTAGGAGAATACTCGAGAGGGAAATCAGGAGGGCATAAAGGGGACATGAGATAACTTTGGTAAATAGGGTTAAGGAGAATCCAAAGGAATTCTGCCATTAAGGACAAAAGAGTAAAAGCAACTAAGGAGAGAATAGCGCCCCTTAAAGATTAGCAAGGCCGCCTATGTGTGGAACCACAGGAGATAGGGGAGATACTAAACGAGTATGTTACATCAGTGTTTACTGTGGAGAGTGATATGGAAGCTAGAGAACCTGGTGAAATAAATAGCGACATCTTAAAAGATGTCCATATTACAGAGGAGGAGGTGCTGGATGCCTTAAAACGCATAAAGATGGATAAATCCCTGGGACTTGATCTGGTATACGCTAGAAATCTGTGGGAAGCTAGGGAAGTGATTGCTGGGCCCCTTGCTGGGATATTTGTATCATTGATAGCCACAGGTGAGGTGCTAGAAGACTGGAGGTTGGCTAACGTGGTGCCACTATTTAAGCAAGGTGGTAAGGAAAATCCAGGTAAGGAAAACTATAGACTGGTGAGCCTGACATCGGTGGTGGGCAAATTGTTGGAGGGGATCCTGAGGGACAGGATGTACATGTTTTTCAAAAGGCGAGGACTGATTAGGCATAGCCAACATGGCTTTGTGCATGGAAAATCGTATCTCACTAACTTGATTGAGTTTTTTGAAAAAGTGACGAACAGGATTGATGAAGGCAGAATGGTGGACGTAATCTATATGGACTTCAGTAAGGCATTCGACAAGACTCCTCATGGCAAAGTGGTTAGCAACGTTAGATCACATGGAATATGGGGAGAACTAGCCATTTGGATGCAGAACTGGCTCAAAGATAGCAGACAGAGGGTAGTTTTTCAGACTGAAGGCCTGTGACCATCGGTGTGCCACAAGCATTAGTGCTAGGGCCACTGCTTTTCATCAATTATATAAATGATTTGCATGTGAACATTGGAGGTACAGTTAGTAAGTTTGCAGATGACATCAAAATTGGTGGTGTAGTGGACAGCGAAGAATCACCTCAGCGTTCAATGGGACGTTGATCAGTTGGGCCAATGGGCTGAGGAGTAGCAGATGGAGTTTAATTTAATCAGATGTGAGGTGCTGCATTTTGGAAAGGCAAATCAGGGCAAGACTTATATGGTTAATGGTCAGGTCCTGGGGACTGTTGCTGAACAAAGAGACCTTGGAGTGCAAGTTCATAGTTCCCTGTAATTGGAGTCACAGGTAGACAGGTTAGTGAAGAAAGCATTTGATATGCTTGCCTTTATTGTCAGTGCAATGAGTATAGGAGTTGGGAGATCATATTGCAGCTGTACAGGATATTGGTTAGGCTATTTTTGGAATACTGCATTCAATTCTGGTCTCCCTGCTATGGGAAGGATGTTGTGAAACTTGAAAGGGTTCAGAAAAGATTAACAAGGATGTTGCTAGGGTTGGAGGGTTTGAGCTATAGGGAAAGACTGAATAGACTGGGGCTATTTTCCGTGGAGCATTGGAGGCTGAGGGGTGATCACATGTTTATAAGATCATGAGAGGCATGGAAAGGGTGAATAGCCAAGGTCTTTTCCCTGGGATGAGGGTGTCCAGAACTAGAGGGCATAGGTTTAAGGTGAGAGGGGAAAGACTTAAAAGGGACCTAAGGGGCAACATTTTCATACAGAGGATGGGGCAGGTATGGAATGAACTGCCAGAGGAAATGGTGGAAGGTGATACAATTACAACATTTAAAAGGCATCTGGATTAGTATATGAATAGGAAGGGTTTAGAGAGATATGGGTCAAATGCTGGCAAATGGGACTAGAGTAATTTAGGATATCTGGTTGGCATGGACAAGTTGGACCAAAGGGTCTGTTTCCGTGCTGTGCAGCTCCATGACTCTATGAGGATTAGTTTATTAATAAAGAGGCTCATTCAAGAGACCATGACACAAAACGTAACATTGAGTTTGAAAGTCCAGAGAAAACCTAATTGAAACCCATTTCAAAGATGAATGAATTGGCTTTGGATTTGATGAAGAGTCACCGGACTCAAAATGTTAACTCTGCTTTCTCCCCAGAGATGCTGCCAGACTTCTCAGTGTCGCCAACAATTTCTGTTGTGTATCCGATCTCCAGCATCCGCACTTCTTTGTTTTATTTTTGGTTTGGATTTAGTTTAATTGTTTCAGATTCTGTTGGTAATGTGGAAAGCAGACTCTGCTTGTTGCAAAGGGCATGTGGAGTTTTTTGCAGTCCATGACCGTTTGTGTTGCTGATTAAATGTCTCATTATCCATCTGTTTGATATTTTCATGTGATCCCACTTTCAGGCCTCTCTACGTTACAGATCCTATTGACTGTTAGGGCAAGAGCAGCAGTCAATGAGACAGTGGCCTAATATCCCATGGGGCTAACGTTCAGTTGATCTTAAGGCTTCGGTGAGCATGCCATATTGGAGTTTTCTGTACTGAATTCTGTCATGATAGCCAGCAGGTGGAGAAGAATCCCTGAGGCATATTCTTTTAACCCTTACATCATCAGTAACCCCTCAGAGTATGCATAGACTGCTTAGTCGTCCTGAGCTGTTTGAGCATCTGGTAGGACAGTATTTTGTGAGAGGCAGTACATTGTGCTGCTTTACTGGGCAGACTAATGTACTATTAGGCAGAGTGGAAATATTAGATGCCCAATGTACATCACCCAGCCTTGAAAGGCCATATGCTCCTTTGAAATCCCAAACCATAGAATGAATGTTTCGCTCCAGAGATGTGTGGAGTTATCACTGATTCTGTACCCACATTCTCTCAATGTGGGTATAAGTATGGAAGATGTGTGTGTAGAGTAGGTCACAGCACATTCCCTGTACATTGCATTTTGTCTCAGTGTCGACCACATTAAAGTACAACACACACATACAGAGGTTGCTGGAAAAGCTCAGCAGGTCTGGCAGCATCTGTGAAAAAATGTCACAGTTAACATTTCAGGTCCAGTGACCCTTCCTCAGAACATTAACTCTGATTTTTCTTTACAGATGTTGCCAGACCTGCTGAACTTTTCCAGCAACTTCAGTTTTTGTTCCTGATTTACAGCATCTACAGTTCTTTTGTTTTTTTATTAAAGTACAACACCATGTCTGTAATCGTCAAAATCATAGTTTAAGGATCCCTGACATCCAATGCTATCTGTAGTCATTGAATCAGTTGCTTGTGAGAGATGATCAATGCTTGGCCATGACAACTTTCAACCTTGTGATGTCTGAAGATGTTGCTCATCTCTTGCATAGCTGTAGATTAACCATGACTAACTGCAAAAAGTATTCTACAAGGGAAAGTTTAAACAATGCAAGTAAACATATATTTCCAAAAGTGATACGTTACTTACAATGACATTTCATCTGTGCCCTCAATAAATTTTCTCTTTTCTCTTCCTGCTACTATGTTTATGTGCTGTCCCAGCTTCTGCAGCTGTGGTATTAAGGGCCTGTTTTGTGTTTGTCCCTGTTGCTTGGAAGACTTGAGCGGTTATTCACTGGTGCAGTTGGGCTAAAGGGCTCCGAACTGCTGAACCTCTCCTGCCCAGATTCAGGTTTAACCTCCTCAGCTGGAGGCGCTACAGGCTTTGGTATCACAGGTAGTGAAGAAGTGATGGAGCCAGGTACCTCTGGAGTGTCCTGAGAAGTAGCTTCTGGGGGCTCTGTGTATTGTTCCTCCTTTCTATGAATGCTTGTAGCACTACACTGTCCCACTGAGAGGAAGGGGAACCTGGAGTGAACTCAAAGTCCTTTATCCTTCTCTCACCTTGCCATTGATGCTGAGCACATATGGCTAGAGCAATGGAGTGCAGGTCCACATACATATCAAGCTGACATTGAGTGTTCTCCATGGTGGTTGCCAAACTGTCCATGGTGGCAGCCAGATGCATGCATGCCAGAGACAGGTATGTCTAATTGTGGTGAATGTCTTCATCCTTTGATCCAGCTTGCTGAGTGTTTGGGAGGATGAGGTGGATGAGAGCTTTTGAGTGGACACGATACATGAGATAGTGAGTGTTGTATTCTATGAGCCTTGGTGAGATGAGTGTGCACTGGCAGAGTTACAGGGAGTAGTGACCTAGAGGGTGTGAGGTAGCAAAGAGAAGATGGTGGCACTTGCCCTTGTAGGGTGCAGAAAATCATTAATCTACTTCCTGTAGCTTCACCCAGAGCACTGACTCAGGCTACAATCAGTATTTAGCGTGGCTTGATCTGATGGAATTGTCTCCTCAGGCAGTCAGACACAAAAAAGGCCTTCCTCAAAGTCCACAAAGTGGCAAGAGAGCTTTATCTTCCTCTGGGCAACAGCCATATCCTGAATGTTGAAGCTCAAGAATCAAGAATTATTCCTAGCTTGTAGCATCTGAAATGGTGCATAGCTGGGCTTTGTATATGGTACCTGAGGCGCGTACACCAGAAGGTTTGCTAATGCTAAGCATTTCTGCCTCTCTAGCCATTCAGTTCCCCAAGCAAGGAAAGCGTTAAGGTCAGAATCACATTTAGAGTTGCAAAATAAGGGTCTTTTAATGTGCATTTAGTCTTCCCAGTATAGAGAAGATTTCCAAGTCAGGAGAAGATAATTGCAATGACTTTCCTTTTTTAAATGGCATGTGAGTGTCACTACCAAGGTTAGCAGTTGTTGCTTATTGCCATGTGCACTTGAACTGAGTGGCTTCTCGGCTAATTTGGGGTGCAGTTAAGTGGCAACCACATTGCTATGGGTCTGTAGCTCAACCAGAAACAAGCTCAGATGTTCAAAAGACACTTCAGAACTCTAATGCCAAAGACAGATCTTTCAGAATAGGTACATGGAAACAGGGAAACTGGGAGAATACGAGGAGGTGTTTTTATGGACAGTGGAGTAAGATGTATGACTCAGGTAATTTCTTGAGAGTGACAATAAGAATTGTGAAATTTCTTGGCATATTTGCAATATTTGCCTTCACAAATCATATGATAGACGCACCTTCTCATTGATGCAGGTTACTTGTTTAAAGCAATGTATACCAAAACATTACATTCATTGTTACATTGATTAGGTCACAGGCCACTTCTGATGTTAGTTAAATATCATAAAGGACTTTGAATTTACATCATAATAGTATATGATTCATTAACTAGAAAGTTTATTCCTGCAGTTTGAAAGCTCATTAGACATTCAATGAACAGGGCAGTGTTGCTACGAAGAAGCTACATTAGATAGTCTTAAATCATTAATAAAATTGGAACTTAGAGACCCTATCTATTGCATAAAGTACAGTTTAGATTCTCCATTATCAACTAACATGAGCTCTTCAAAGGTCGATGTTGCAACTAACACCAAATCAAAAACGTGAGAAATATGTTTGAACTTGAAGCAGTGCAGCTTGCATTGAGCATAGATGTTACCTATCTTTCCTTGGGTGTGAAAAATATCTCATCAATCTGTGTTAAATTTCTATAACCTATTTTTAATTTTGACAACAAATTGTTAATGGTGTCTAAATTAACTTATTTTTTACAGTAACAATTTCCTTTGGACCCGAGCTATTGCCATTTCTCTAGAGAGAATGGCATGTGTAAATGGTGCAGAAACTGATTATAGTATTTGAACTTAAATTATATAGTATTTAAATCACTGAAAGTAACTTTACTTGGGCTTATTTCTCCCTTTTATGAGCAATGCTCCTGAAGCACCTTGGCAGAGTTTTATTTCATTTAGTTCTGTGGTCCTAATAATATTTTCTGAAGGGATTTCCCTTCCATAACTTGTATTTTTATGTTTTCTTTTATTTTTCTACAGCCTAGCCACTCAGTGTGGCAGGTCTTCAGCCTACTACAGCGGTAGCCATTGTTCTGATTGGCAATGTTGATGGTGCAGAGCAGCTAGCCAATGGCATCTGTCCCTAACGGACTGCAACAATTCAAGAACCCAGCTCAACAGTATCTTCGTAAGGACAACTACGGATGGGCAATAAGTTGGCAAATGAATCCAAAACCTCCAGGGCCATCCTATAAATTGGTTGCCACCTCTGAAATTGAGTCAGCAGTCCTGCCAAACCACTCTGTATATATGCAGAGATAGTAGGAACTGCAGATGCTGGAGAATCCGAGACAACAAGGTGCAGGGCTGGATGAACACAGCAGGCTAAGCAGCAACTTCTGCTCCTATGATGCTGCTTAGCCTGCTGTATTCATCCAGCTCTGCACCTTGTTGTCTTGTATATATGCAACCCACTTTGTTGATCAATATTAGGCTCCCTGTCCAATTGGTAAAATACAGCTCCATGGCACTTGGTCTTTTTTATTAAGTGTAAAACTTGTTGGCGTCAAAGGAAAGTATAACTTTTAAACATGTTTGTTTATTGGTCTTGTTGCATCATACAAATTTTTATGCTTGTTGCTAAACCATTGTTTAGGTATTATAGACCATTTCCTTTTTAATCAGTGATGGAAAAAAAAGTCCTGTAGCTGGTACACCATGCATATAGCACAGTTCCCTTTAAGTAATTTATGTTATTGATTTCCTGGGTTGGATAGTCTTGCAAGTCAGAACTACAAATTTAGATTAAAATACAATTACTATCCCTTACAGACTTGTCAAAATTTGTACTTACATAATTCTGCTTTTACACATGGACAGCTTTATGTAGGTTTTTTTTCAAAGTGAGATGTCTTGATTCTATGAAAGTATAAAAGTATAAATAAAAATCCTTTCATTAAGTTGCAATAAAAAATTATGCTTGCCTATGTAATTGAAGATTTAAAATTAAGACCCTAATTTTGTGTATCGCATATCCTTCTCAAACTTAGTATATTCTGTCATGTCATGATCACTCTTTCCTAAAGGACCCCTTACAATAAAATTAATTATTAACCATGCCTCGTTACACAAAATATTAGAATTATGAGGTTTTTTTCCGAAGTTTGCTCTTCAACATGTTTTCTTATGGACTTCATAATTTGCATAGTCATTTGTGTCTCTGTATCATGGATCTGCCAGTTCCCCTACCTCTTTTAGAGTCTCATTTTTCAAGGAAAATGGTGTCCGTGTTCTTTCTACCAATATGCCCGACTTCACACTTACTTTGGTTAAGTGGGCAGAAAAGTAGCAAATGGAATTGAATCTGACAAAGTGCAAGGTTATGCTTTTGAGGAGGACAAACAAAGCAAGGGGGTACTCCGTAAACTGGAAGGTTTTGGGAGAGACCGATCAAGGAAAAGACCTTGGATTGCATGTCCATTGGTCCCTGAAAGTGGAAGGACAGATAGATCAGTGATAAAGAAGGCGTATAGAATGCTTTCCTTTATCAGGTAAAGTAGTGAATACAAGAGCAGGGATATAATGCTGGAACTATGTAAGACACTGGTTAAGCCATAGCTGGAATTTTAGTCACAGGTCTGGTCACATTAGAGGAAGGACATAATAGTTCTAGAGGGTACAATGGAGATTTAAAAGAATGTTGCCAGGACTTGAAGATTTTAGCTATGGGGAAAGACTGGATATGCTGGAGTTGTTTTCCTTAGAACAGAGGTGGCTGATTGTTGACTTTATCAAGATATACAAAATAATGAAGAATTTAGATCAAGTGAACAGGGAAGACCTGTTTCCTGGCACAGAGGTCAATTACCAGGACATAGATTTGAGGTGATGTGAAGAAAGGTTAAAGGGGACACGAGAGAAAAAAAGCTTTTCACCAGAGGACAGTGGGTGGCTGGAATTCACTTCCTGGTTTGATGATTGAGACAAAAACCTTCAAATCATTTACAAGGAGCCTCGATCTGCACCTGAAGTGCTGGAACCTGTAAGGCTATGAACCAGTGCTCATAAATGGGATTAGCAATGGGCAACTAGCTCATTCAACCAGAGCAGACAGGACAAACGTAATGGCCTCTTTCTGTCCTATACATTTTTATGGTGCTATGGTTTCTATGGTTCTATACCAAAGCTAATACATAAACTACACATATATTCTGCAAGTTTGTTAATATATTCCTGCCTTATGTAATAGTTGTCCTTTGTATTAAGTACAGCTCTTATTTTAGTGGCATCCACAAATTCTGAACTATGTCCAACTCCCAGTCCTAATATATTCAAGTGAATGTAAAAGAACACTGCTTGCAGCACTAATGCTTATGGAACACAACTTTCCATTTTCACTAGTCTGATTAACTAACTTTAGCCTCAATTCTCTGTTTGCTGTTTGTCCTTAACTTCATGTAGGTTCTATGAGATGGTGCAGACTCAGTTGAGGCACACAGCTATTCAAGGTTGTCTTTTCATAACTCCTTTTCTTCTCTTTCTTGTTTCCTTTGAAACATAGTTTTGCTTTTACTTCTTTTTCTCAAATTCCATTTCTATCCTTTGTAACAATCCTGACGAACCCAACTTATATTTTATATGGATGTGTCTTTCCTTCCACAAGGTTCAAATTTTGAGTCAATACTTTGAGTACTTCTGCTTTCTCAATGCTTAGCAGAGAGATCTCAGTGTCCATGTGCATAGATCCCTGAAAGTTGCCACCCAGGTTGATAGCGTTGTTAAGAAGGCATATGGTGTGTTAGGTTTTATTGGTAGAGGGATTGAGTTTCGGAGCCATGAGGTCATGTTGCAGCTGTACAAAACTCTGGTGCGGCCGCACTTGGAGTATTGCGTACAGTTCTGGTCACTGCATTATAGGAAGGATGTGGAAGCATTGAAAAGGGTGCAGAGGAGATTTACCAGGATGTTGCCTGGTATGGAGGGAAGGTCTTATAAGGAAAGGTTGAGGGACTTGAGGCTGTTTTTGTTAGAGAGAAGAAGGTTAAGAGGTGACTTAATAGAGACATACAAGATGATCAGAGGATTAGATAGGGTGGACAGTGGGAGCCTTTTTCCTCGGATGGTGATGGCTAACACGAGGGGACATAGCTTTAAATTGAAGGGTGATAGATATAGTACAGATGTCAGAGGTAGGTTCTTTACTCAGAGAGTAGTAAGGGCGTGGAATGCCCTGCCTTCAAAAGTAGTAGACTCGCCCACTTTAAGGGCATTTAAATGATCATTGGATAAACATATGGATGATAATGGAATAGTGTAGGTTAGATGGGCTTCAGATTGGTTTCACAGGTCGGCGCAACATCGAGGGCCGAAGGGCCTGTACTGCGCTGTAATGTTCTATGTTCTATGTTCTATTTTTAAATCAACTTCACTGTTGCCTACATGGCCTTCAAATCGTTCGTTGCAAAGCACCCACTGGCAAGCTGCTTCTTTCAAGGACTACTTCAGCAATGGATGTAGCCATTTGAATTATTCAACGGATACTACAAAACTCACAATGGAATCTTGTTCATTTAAATGCTTGCAAATTCCTGTGTATCCATTTAAAATCCCATAACAGCCCCATTTTGTACAATGCCCTTAGACACTGATAACTTTTAAAAAAAAATTCAAATCACAGTGGGGATTGTGTTTTAGGACCTCTTCAGTAACAAATTAAAAGTTACATTCATTAAAAACTATGCAATAGGAAACTTAAATGCTCAACTGCAAAAAAGTTCCTTTTCAGTGTTTTAAGAAGCTCCTCCATACTTTATGTTGTTCTTTAAGCAGACACATCATTTTCTGAGAACATGTCCAAAGTGATTCTTGGTTTCTGGTATCAGAGATAGTAGGAACTGCAGATGCTGGAAAATCTGAGATAACAAGGTGTAGAGCTGGATGAACACAGCAGGCCAAGCAGCATCATAGGAGCAGG
>NC_063334.1:63671139-63694126 GCF_021869965.1 Rhincodon typus
TCCCGAAACGTCAGCTTTCCTGCTCCTATGATGCTGCTTGGCCTGCTGTGTTCATCCAGCTCTACACCTTGTTATCCTTGGTTTCTGGTAGATTGCTTTCCCTTTTAGGTTCCTGAATAAAATCTAAGCACCAAACTGACTTTTACAGTAATGGTTACCCTGAAGATTCCTCTCTTTAGCTAATGTTAGGTGAATTCTCCGTCCTGTTAAATTCCTGTTAATGTGGTCTCTTCAAACCAAGCATGAGCTGGTACTCGCAATCTTGTTCGGTGAATCATTGGGACTTACTGCCTCCATCTCCCCATCCTTCTCAGATTCGGTGACAGACTGAATTTTTGTGGTATTGTTCAAGAGAATGCCCAATAAGCGCATGGCTTCCTAGAGGCACTCCTCCTGTCAATGGTAACATGGATCACAAATACCTTATATCCAGGAGAAAGTATTAATTAGCTATCATTTAAATCCAAACTTTGTTCCATCCTGAAACTAAATAAATGATTTTAAGCATAACCATTCATAAGACCTGAAATTCTTGGGAACTAGAGAATAACAATTTATCAATCATCCGCACAGATGTTTTGGTCAATGTTTGCAGGAATGATCACCCAGTACTGTCTTCCTTGTAAACTTACCTCACCTGCCCTCTGACCTTTAACACTCAAGCCACCCCGGTGTGCTGCCAGCAGAAATCAGAACAGATCTCACGAACATCTTCACTCCTCCATTTTACCCTAGATTAAAGACGCAGTGCTGAAACATCACAACCTTGTAACATCTTACATTTGTAACAGAATAGAAGGTTAATCTCATAGACAGTGCTAGTAAGGTGGAAGAAACTTCAATGGAGCATACAAATCACTCAGACCTGTTGAGTTAAATCTTTTGTTTCTGCATTGTAAATATTTGTGTTAATCTCCTTGAAAATACCAAGGTAATGTAATAATTTAATATTGTTATCATTGTCCTGTAATTGTCTGTGAATTTGTCATGTGTACCACTTAGCGCCCTGTCTTGATTCTGATTTTTCTTTTTGCCATTTATGTGTCTTTACAGTATTTTACTATCTATTTTTGTAATTCTTCTTTGCCATTTTAACTTTTTGTTTCTTTTTAATCTTGTATTCACTTTCATAATGCTCTTCTTTTTGTTTATATTCTTTGTGTTTTTTTTTATTTGTCCATGTTCTGTCATCATAGACAAGTTTGTTCTTGTTTTATAGCATCAGCAAACTTTCTAGTTTGTTTTCCATTCTTGCTACCCCAAAAACAACTTCTTTCCCCTTGCTTTGGTCTTTATCTTAACCCTTGATGACACACCGTAGGTAAGTAAAGAAATGAGGCAAAATTGAAAATAAAGGATAAGACATACATTAGAATATAAATTGAGAGCAGAGGGTGATAGAAGTGGGGGAAGGGGGGATTGAAGTCATGTCTAGCAGTGGGGAAAGTGGAGCCGGTCCAGTGTTGGGAAGGGGGATTGGGTCCTGGGCTTAGAATGAGGGGTGTTAGGTCCCACAAAGAGAGGAACAGTATTGGGTCCAGAGTGGAGGCTGTTGGGTTCCAGGAGGAGAGCGGTGGCTGAGTCGGGGCCTAGAGGGAGTTTGGGGTCTGGGAAAGGTATAGTTGGGAATGTGTGAGCTAAGTTCGGGGAAATGGGTGTCAGTTGAATATTCACTCGCATGTTAGATTAAGTATTTAATAGTCTAACTTTTCCCTCAGTAATTATTTATTTAAGTGCACCAGAACCTACCGCACCCCAAAATGAGATTAAATGTTTGCATTGCTCCTGACTATCCATAATATTTATTTAGTCTATACTATGACGTTTATGGCAAGAGTTTCCACCATTATGAGTCCTTTTTCTAGGTAACATCTCCAGTCATTTGGGAAATGCTGATAGACATGTTGAAACTTAATGATATCCTTCCAAATAGATCTTTGATTCAAGATTTACAGTTTCCACAGAAGAACAGGTGGGATTAAGGAAAATTACTTCAGAAATGATTGACACATAAGGAAACAGAATTTAACTTAATCACTATAAGTTTGTAATATGATTATTGATTAATTATTGGGTGACAGAGTTCATGATCAGAAAATAAGAATAAAAAAGTTACCACATATTGTCACAATAATATCGAATTGCAATATTGGTTTCCTTAAATATTACTTTTTAGACAAAGTATGCTAACAAAATCGGAACTGAAAATATTCTTTTATAATTTATGTTTTCTAGTTGTACTATAGGTCATATCCCAATTTTCTCAGATCTTCATCCTTGTATTCCAATACGCTATGTAATGCCATGGAAACAGGACATGAAGAACAGGAGGCTCATTTTAAAGGTATTGTTAATTCATTCCTAAGAATTTTTATGTTTGAAGACCTACATTTTCTATGGGGAGGTTAATTTAATATAATACTGCAGCATGAACATCTTTAACTTGCAACCGTAAAATCCCTGCTTCAGGAGGTTCAAATCCATCTCGATCAGAATTAGTGTTTTTATATTTATAAGAATCCTTGATTGTGTGGGTTATGTAAACTGGGAGTCTTTTGGTATATTTCCATATTGTACAAAGGCATTTCTTTGGTCTCTTTGAAAAAGAAAAATAAATTTAGTGCCAATTAGTGCAATTTTGTTGAGTATTGTTGATACATAGTTAGCTGATGGGGAGGCAATGGCATAGTGATACTATCATTAGACTATTAATCCAGAAACTCAGCCAGTTCTCTAGGGACCCAGCCTCAAATCCCGCCAAGTAAGTGGTGGAATTTGAATTCAATAACAAACATGTGGAATACTGAAGACTATGAAACCATTGGTGATTGTTTGAAAAACCCATCTGGTTCACTAATGTCCTTCAGGGAAGGAAAATCTCCAACCTTACCTGATCTGGCCTATATGTGACTCCAGACTCGCACAATGACTCTCAATAGCCTAGCAAGCCATTCAGTTGTACCAATTGCTACAAATTCTCTTCAAGAGACTGACAATAAATGCCTGTCAGCCAGCAATGTCCACATCCAGCAAATGAACAAAAAAGATACATTATATTAAAGGGAGAACTAAACAAGGGCTGAAATGATGGACTAAAGGAAATGAAGAAAGGTGCCAAAGAAGTGAGCACAGGACAAAATGAGGCTCATACAAAAGAATAGTGGCTGAAGTTACTCAATAACAATGGCTACTTGCATTTGTATGGCATCTTGCAGAAAGTATTACATGAGTAGCAATAAAAGAGGAGGGTGCAGTGTAAAGATGCAGGATTGATCCTACAATTGAGAGTCTGAGTTATGAAGAAAGTTTAGAAATTTAGGGCTGGGTTTTACCAGTTCTTTGGTGATGGACTCGAAGGAGTGAATGATGACAAAGTGTGTCGTGGGAAGGTGGTAGGTGATGGGTTTCACGCCAGCTTCCAGCAGGGGCAAATGATGACCACCTATCCATCGTCCAGTTAGGTCACCAGTTAATGGCTTCTTTATGACTACGCTGGTATTTTACCTGCCTCATGCAAACTGATGGTTGAGACTATGTTCAGGCTCAGAATACACAAACAAGGAACAAGAGTAGGCCACTCGGCCCTTTGACCATGCTGCACTTTTCAATAAGATCATGGCTGATCTAATTTTAACCTCAATAATCTTTCTTCCTCTCAGTAATCAAACGTAATCCATGTAAAATTCCATGTTGCAGTTGCCGTGATGGTGGAAGGGTCTGCTGCCACATGTCATGTGAACCTTGGTGGCCTCTATCAGACACAAAGGGCAAACAGCTCACCTTCTGGGTACTCTTTGGCTTGCAACAGGGCCCAGAGTGGCAAAGACCACCATCATGGCCACTGCAACACGGAATTGTACATGGGTTACACCAAGAGGTTGAAAGATTATCGGGGTATGATTGTAGAGTTCAGATTAAAATCAGATCAACCATGATCTTATTGAATGGCGAAGTAGAGCTAAAGGGCCAAGTGGCCTACTCTTGTTCCTTGTTCACATGTTCTGTACCTGAAAATAGTCTCAACCATCAGTCTGAATGACCTTGTATAAAGCAGCCTCTGAATTGTTCACCTTTGTGTTCACCATCCAGTGAAGGATGATGGTAGCCCAAGGAAGATGGAGGCTCTCATTTCTATCCAGGTGCTGGAGCCACTGAGAGAAGTGAGCATTGCTGGAAAAGACATATGTAAGAGTTACCTCAAAATGCAGGGTCTCACCAAACCCCTTTCTTCCATGGTAAAAATAACGACAATATGATATGAGGCAACTTAGGCTGGAGAGTTGACCCATCCCGAAGGCAGTTCCTGATTGCCTACGAACAACGCAAACCCTGATGGAGCTAGCCTCCTGTGGCCTGCCAACCTCCCTGTGAGGAGCCTCCTCCACAACATAGTTTTGCTCCCAGAAGCAGGGAGGCCCACGTAATGATAGGAAAACTGGAGAGGAAATGGCTCTTGATTGGACCTTAATTGAGCTTGTTCCCTTTCCATCTCAATGGTGCAGGGATTCCTGTTAATTCCTAGCCTTTTATTTCAGTACTTTATGTGGAATGTGCAAATGGCTGCTGTGTTCACTTAAATAATAACACTTCAAATTAACTCATTACGGGGACAACACTTTGAGATAAAAGCAAAATACTGTGGATAGTGGAAATCTGAATAAAAACAAAGTGCTGGAGAAACTAGTAGGTCTGGTAGCATCTGTAGAGAAAGAATCAGAGTAAAGTTTTGAGTCCAGTATGACTCTTCTTCATAACACTTTGAAATATTCATCAGCAAAATGATAAGGGCATGAATAAATACCAGGCTTTCTGTTGCTAGCATATTTTGTTATTAAATGGAATGAACAGTGTTACAATTAGATTATTCCCAGGATTAGTGAGGAAAACGTAATCCTATCAAATTAAGTATTTTCAGCTATATGTACCTTTTACAACCACAAGATATCCCATAGTGCTTTACAGTCGATAAAGCAATTTTGACATTTGTCACTGTTGCAATGTAGAACATGTGACAAGTTTTATATAGCAAACTCTTAGAAGCATATGGCAATCTCCAGATAATCTGATCTTTTTTATGGTATTGATTGAGGCATAAATATTGTACAGGACACTTGCTCTTTTTTTCAAAATAGTGGAAATGGATCATTTACATCCACTTGAAGGGACAGATGGACCCTCAGATAAACATGTTAATCCAATAAATGGTTTCTCTGTCAGTGTGACACTCCATGAGTACTGCAGCAGATTATCAACCTAGACCCCAAGTGGTAAGTGAGAGTGCTACCAAACAAACCACAGCTCAAAACGAATGACTTCAGGCTCAAGTTAATTAATGTGAAATGTCTTTGTTATATAAGTTCATAAATAATGAACATTGACTTAAAAGCATTTGGAAGTTAATCTTCTTGAATTAGGATCGAATTTAATCAGTTTATTGATCATGACCTAACATTCCCATTTTAGCACCAAAAACTGAGCGGAATACCGTCTGATGAAGGGGAAGAGAGCTTATTCTGGCAGAAACGTGAACGGCTGTGTCATGGAGAGGACAGACTCTGTCTCAACGATCAAATGAACCAATTGACCCCAGGAAATATGCTTCATATTCCTCTGTCTTCCCATCTCTCCCGGTACGGGAGCACTATTATACGTCGCTGGGGCAGATCTCGCACCTAAACACTTTCTGATTGAGCCACATCCCTGTATTCTTCGACCAATATATAAGTAGTTGATATCTTTGGGGACCTGCTCATCATTAGTTACTAATTGTTCCATGCTTGTAAAGAATAATAAACTGTCGTATCACTGTCTCAGTAAAAATGTAGCATTAGCACACTTGCTGAAGTCTTCATCTATGTTAACTGAATAAAAGGGATTCATCAAATGTAACTCAAGAGCAACTGTTAAAATGATGATCCAAATTAAGTCATCTACAAGCTGCAAATGGCATCAAGTCATAGAACATGGACACAGACCCTTCGGCCCAACCAGTCTATGCCAAACATAATCCCAAACTAAAACTAGTCCCACCTGCCTGCTCCTCGCTCTTATCCCTCCAGACCTTTCCTATTCATGCACTTATCTAAGAGTCTTTTAAACATTGTAACTGCCCACATCCACCACTTCTTCAGGAAGTTCATTACACACACGAAACACCCTCTGTAAAAAAATTGCCCCTTGTGTCTTTTTTAAATCTCTCTCCTCTCACCTTAAAAAAAGGCCCCTAGTCTTGAAATCCCTTTCCTTGGGAAAAGACACCTACCATTAACCCACCTATAAACCTCATGATTTTATAAACCTCTTTCAGGTCACCTCTCAACTTCCTATGCTCCAGTGAAAGAAGTCCCAGCCTATCCAGCCCTGCTTTATAACTCAAACCAGGTGCCAGAACTCACCAGGTGTCTTCCCAGGTGGCAGAGGGCTCACTTGATGCTGGCAAAATGCCAATGCTGACACTTTACTGGCACAGTTCGTTTCAGGGCAGGAGGATTCTCTTCCAGCTTTTCCTGCCACTGGTGAAATGCCATGGCAGTCTGAAATTGATGACCCTCCAGATCCTAGCCACCATTTCACATTCTTTTGTAATTTTGCAAGTCCTCCTGTCTTTCAGCTTATCCCTTGACAGCAGATAAAATCCAATCCTTGATAATGCAAAGGTCTCTAACAGAGACTCAATATCAGAAAAACATCCTTTCAAACACGCCTTAACATTAAATATAATCATGCCTGTTTTTTTGTGACATATTTTAGGTATATTCTACTAGCTTTTGAGAAAGTCCAAGAACCATTAACAAGGGTAATAACATGAACTGTGTTGAGAACCTGGGTAACTAAGGGTTGTAATCCTTAGATAGTGGCTGTTCTAACTGAGTTGTTGAGAATAACAAGGGGACTTTACATTTCAGAACTGGATCAAATCCCTTTTAAAGTGAGAACAGGCAATCCTGAGATTAACAATAACATACAGTTACAAAAAAATCGATAAAAATGTCTTCAAACAAGTTATGCAGTTTGGGATTGGCTGTCCATGAAGTTACAGATACTGAATTAAATGTGATCATTAAAACAGCAATAGCTACACACTTGAATAGCGAAAGTATTTAGAGATATGGAGCACTGTAGAATATTATGCCTTAAAAGAAAAGTACAGTTACCCAAAGCATGGAACATCCCCACCCCCAAGTTCCATAACTGAGTTAACATAAGAGACCTAACACCGTTGTTATATAAGGAAAGCTCAGAAATAAGAACTGTAATAGTTCAAATAAAATGCCCATCGCTGTTTTCTGGGCAACTAGAAATGGAAAATAAATATGGATCAACCAGTGATGCCATAGTCTGAGAAGAAACAGAAGAAACATGATTGATTTTAATATCGCTTTCCTAAGAAATGTATTTGTGTTTTAAATGAAAGTTCAAGCCATTATTCAGTTAACTGATATTAATATTTCCTTTGTTGCCCATTTGTACTTCATGCAAGATAAACACAAGTTAAAGTACAATATACGCCAAACTGGCTGTGAAATGGAACAATCAGGATTACACAGAAATTCTGTCCATCGCACTTTTAAAAGGCCTTATCAGAACACTTACAAGTTGAGATTTGATAGGCCCAAATAGGCCTTGGAAACAATAGCAAAATTCATATGTGTGTATACCTAGTTATGGCAAAAAGGCCCCGAGCTTTCTGGAGTCAGGCTGTTGCAATGGTTACCACTTATTCTCCAAAAATATGTTCAAATGGCACTATCCTTTCAACATACAGGCCATTGGCCAATATGATGCCGAGGATTCCAAATTTGGATGATGGAGGTCTTTGTAATTTCTACATTGTCTATTTGTGTAAAAAAGATGCTTAAAGTAGCATGCCGGGCCCTGCAGTAGCATTATTTAAAGGGTCAGGCATCCTGATGGCTTGCACATAACATGCTTAAACTTTTCAATCACAAGGTGCCTGAAAGTACTCAGAGCATTTTTGGAAGTGTTTTGTTTTGGCATTTGCCAAAGACTATTGTTGTATCCTCTCAGGGATGACAGGATGCCTACTCATCAGGTTTGGGGACCACAGTGTCAGTATCTCTGGGTCAGCAGATGACAAGAAGATGGAGCAGAAGCGGTGGAGAGAGTAAGCTCTGGATCTCACCCTTTGCCAAGTTGGAGCTGGTCTCCCCCATGCTCCTTAACAGTGACAAGAGGCTGCTTACTTGACTTTGGGTGGTAATGCCATTGAATGTCAAGGTGGGGAAAAGTCAGGTCACTTTTCCTTGTTGGATATTGTCATGGCTAGGCAGTTGTATATTGGAAATGTTACTTGCTACCTATCAGCATAGGTCTGAATATTATGCAGGTCCGGATTTGTATGGATACAGACTGCTTCAGTATTGTAGGAGTTGTGAATTGTGCACAGGAGGAAATAAAAGCCCGAGGGAGAGAAACAGTTAACTTGTATTTACAATAAGTGAAGAATTCAGTGGAATGCATAGCTTCACCACTGTGATCTCAACATTATTACACTAAAATAAAATACATCTATAGATTCTAGAAATCTGAAACAAAAACAGAAAATTGCTGGAGAAACTCAGCATGCCTGGCAGCATCTGTGAAGAGAAAACACTTAATGTTTTGAGTTCAGCAACTCTTCTTCAGTGTCCTGAAGAGTTTCTCCAGCAATTTCTGTTTTGTGTTTGTATTTTGGATACTATCAGACTATCATAATAGATTTGCTCTGCTTTTCTTCCACAGATGCTGCCAGAACTGCTGAGTTTTTCCAGAAATTTCAGTTTTTGTTTTAACATTAATGCAATTGTGTAGCTTTTTGTTGATATTTTTGCTTTTATTGTTACAAAGCTCAAAAAAGCCTTTATTAAGAGCTACCATTTTTTTCAGGAGACTTCAAGCCAATCTACATTTAACAACCTGTTCTGAAAACTCTGTTCATAGTTTGACAGCTGTGACAAATTTCATGAGTAGCTGAGACAATCATCATTCCAAAAAAAAATTAATTTTCCCTATCTTAATGTTAACAGATCAATTTATTTTTTAAAAATTCCAGAATCCAGATTGGTATCTTCACAACAATAAGTAAGCAGTTCTTCCCTGAGCAATATCTGACTGGTGTACCAGGTTTTGTTAAAATCCATCCATTAAGTGGTAGATGCAGGTACAGTTACAACATTCAAAAGATATTTGGACAGGTACACGAAAAGGAAATGTTTAGGGGTATATGTGCCAAATGCAGGAAAATGGGATTAGTTTAATTTGGGAAACCTGGTTGACGTGGATGAGTTGGACTGAAGGCTCTGTTTCTGTGGTGTATGATTCTATGAGTCCAGTTTTGACATATAATGCTAGCAGTCAGACTAACAAGCGGGGGGAATGTAATATCATCACCCAATAACAGCAAAACACTGGAAACATTCAGCATGTCTGACACCATCCAAGATGAGAAACATAGAATATATGTATCAGGTCGATGAGTATTGCACATTTCCAT
Source organism: Rhincodon typus (assembly GCF_021869965.1). Taxonomy (NCBI): domain Eukaryota; kingdom Metazoa; phylum Chordata; class Chondrichthyes; order Orectolobiformes; family Rhincodontidae; genus Rhincodon; species Rhincodon typus. The sequence continues at coordinate 63,680,633 of NC_063334.1, forward strand.
CTGTGAATCTTGAGAACTAGTCCTGATGAACGGTCATCAACTTGAAACGTTAATCTTGTTTCACCCTCTTTAGATGATCCTCCTGCTAGGGCTGCCAACAATTCTGGAATGGCTGACAGGTATTGAAAGCAATCTGGAGATTTTAAAACAATAGGATTCCATTAATTGATTCCTAGTTAATTGATTGTGCTCACAAGTACCATTCCTGTGCAATAACATCATGATGGCATGGAACATATGTGCCAAAGTTGCACAAATGTTCAGCCTGAACTTTCACTGCCGTTGCCTGCCTGGAAAATTCATGCCCACCAATCCAGTTCCAGCACAGCCTAGAAAGTTTTAATTGCTCCCATGATCCTGACTGAAAGTCTTGTAAGGCCAAGTCTCTGGTTAAAAGGGGCCAAGCGTACTGCTTTGTTGCTGCCATGACTAAAGCTCCAAGATGTTCAAATCCTAGGAATAACACACTGAATAAATATCACCTGAAAGGAATGATATCACCTTTGCTTCTGCTTCCCCTTTTGCATATCATTCCTTCTATTTTATATTAGAACATTGTTGTTGGTTGCACAATGATTGGGACGTTATAGCACAGTCTGTATATAATAAGCTAACTGCTTACAACGGGTCTGATATCCCTTGCATTGGAATAATTCATCATAAATGTCAATACAGCTCCATGGGACCAACATCTGAAAACTTCTACATTGTTAATACAGCAGGACTCTTTGTTATTGGTTTTCTCAGCATACAGAGATCTATGTATTATTGTGATCATTGAGATAACAAATCCATCAGTTTTAGCACCAAACTGCATGGTTTTGCATAGCAAATATTTCAGACTGCAACCTTGACCACATTCATTTTGCTCAAAGCCAAGCAGACCTAATTCAGCAAGCTACATCAGATGATCATTATCATCACTAGGTGGCATGAGAGCATCTAACAGGTCCACAAACTAGCATGTTCAATCTGGTGATTCAAAGATAAAGTGGGACTCTTAAGGAATGTAATCTCAAAAGTAAACAAGTGGTAATTCGGCAAAATTCTATGTCAATATAAACCGGCCCATATACATTTAGGTCACATGATCTCAGAAAAAAACACAAGAGGTTGGTGCATGAATCCATATATTAACGTGATATATTTCATAAGGACATCAACCAACTAATCAAATTGTGGGAAACATGTCAACTACATCAACATCAACAATTGGCAGAATCACTCTTTCCTCTTGAGATTCCTTCCATGCCAAGGTGCAAGATCATCATTGATACTTCCCATTTTCAAAAAAAAATTACATTTTGGTGACTGACTACTTCACCAATTTCCTTTTACTGTAACAAATCAAAGATACTATTAGTGCAATGGTTGTTGCCACATTAAATGTCACATTCACTATGTTTGATGTGGCTCGACAAATTGTGTTTGACTAAAGTTCACAGTGCACTAATGTAACCTTCCAAGATGTGTAGGAAATGTGGATTTAAAAATATTACCTCTTCTCTTTTTCGCCCTCAGATGAACAGCCTGGCTGAATGCACTGTTTGTATTGTAAAACCCATGACAGTCCAATGTAAAGAGGATTGCCAAGATTTTTACATAGCTATGCTAAATCTACTTGCTATTTCTCTAATGAGTTTACTCTCAACGGGAGCTCTCATACTTGGAAGGTGGAGCCACTCAGTTCTTCCCACTCACACTTTCAGCATCTAACCACATGTGTATGATGAAAGAAAGGAAGAAATGGTACAAAACATCAACAAAAAGCATCCAGGCAGTTATCCCATTTGAACCTGGACAAAGTGTAAAAATTCAAGATTTACATGCAAACACATGGGTTAGTGGAAAGAGACTACATTTCTGAATGCAGTAAATGTCATTTCTGACCCTTTTCTGAAGAAGGGTTTAGACCCGAAACGTCAACTTTCCTGCTCCTCTGATGCTGCTTGGCCTGCTGTGTTCATCCAGCTCTACACCTTGTTATCTAAGAGACTACATTGTTGTGTCTAGCCTAGGTCATGCTGTAATGACCAATGGTCAAATTCTATAAGTAAATAGGCAAACGTCTGAGCAGCATGGTATCAACCATCAATCACACAAGATGATGACTTAGATACTGATAGCAACCACACATCCATAACAAATGACATATATCCATTTGTGATGACATACATTGCAGAGTAGAGCTACATAGCCAAGTCATGATAATTGTGTAAGGACTGGATCTGATTGTGTCATACGTCTAGCAGAGCATTATCCAAATGCGTAGAGATGCTGTATCTATATGCATTCATGTACGTTTTCAGAAAAGGGTTCCAATTCTTTAATAGGAAAAGGTGGGGTTGTTGCTATTATATAGATACCAGTCAAGACGAGCCTTGTCGACAGTGATGTGATATCATGACGTACAACATTCAAGTATAAAAGTACCTATTTCACCTTCCATCACTCTCTCTGTGAAATGGAGTTAGTGTGTAATGTACAATAGCAACACACAGACTGTGTGTGTCTATGTTATTATAGCAATTTAAATCATTAATATTGTTAATAAGTCCAAGCATGTCTAAACCAGAGCAAACAAGGTGTACAGCTGGATGAACACAGCAGGCCAAGCAGCATCATAGGAGCAGGAAGGCTGACGTTTCGGGCCTAGACCCTTCTTCAGAAATGGGGAAGGGGAAGGGGAAGGGGGTTCTGAAATAAATAGGGAGAGAGGGGGAGGCGGATAGAAGATGGATGGAGGAGAAGATAGGTGGAGAGGAGACAGACAGGTCAAAGAGGGGGGAATGGAGCCAGTAAAGATGAATGTAGGTGGGGAGGTAGGGAGGAGATAGGTCAGTCCAGGGAGGACGGACAGGTCAAGGGGGCGGGATGAGGTTAGTAGGTGAGAGATGGGGGGTGGGGCTTGAGGTGGGAGGAGGGGATAGGTGGGAGGAAGGACAGGTTAGGGAGGCGGGGACAAGCTGGGCTGGTTTTAGGATGCGGTAGGGGGAGGGGAGATTTTGAAGCTTGTGAAGGGGGGTGGCCATGGGTATCCGCATGGGCCCAAGCTATGCCTGCCTCTTTGTAGGTTACATGGAACAATCCCTCTTCCGTACCTACACTGGCCCTAAACCCCACCTCTTCCTCCGTTACATTGATGACTGTATCGGCACCGCCTCGTGTTCCCATGAGGAGCTCGAACAGTTCATCCACTTCACCAACACCTTCCACCCCAACCTTAAGTTCACCTGGACCATCTCTGATACCTCTCTCTCCTTCCTGGACCTCTCTGTCTCCATCTCTGGCAACCACCTAGAAACCGATATCCATTTCAAGCCCACTGACTCCCACAGCTACCTAGAATACACCTCCTCCCACCCACCTTCCTGCAAAACTGTCATCCCCTTTTCCCAATTCCTTCGCCTCCGCCGCATCTACTCCCAGGATGAGGCATTCCACTCCCGTACATCTCAGTTGTCCTCGTTTTTCAAGGACCGCAACTTCCCCACCTCAGTGGTCAAGAACGCCCTCGACCGTGTCTCCCGCATTTCCCGCAACTCATCCCTCACACCCCCTCCCCGCAATAACAACCAAAAAAGAATCCCCCTCGTCCTCACGTACCACCCTATCAACCTCCGGATCCAACGCATCATCCTCCGACACTTCCGCCATCTGCAATCCGACCCCACCACCAAAGACTTTTTCCCTCCCCACCCTTATCTGCTTTCCGGAGGGACCACTCTCTCTGTGACTCCCTTGTCCGCTCCACACTCCCTCCAGCACCACCACACCCGACACTTTTCCCTGCAATCGCAGGAAGTGCTACACCTGCCCCTACACCTCCCCCCTCACCCCCATCCCAGGCCCCAAGAAGACTTTCCACATCAAGGAGATGCTCACCTGACAGCTGCTAATGTGGTATACTGTTGTGGCCTCCTCTACATTGGGAAAACCAAGTGGAGGCTTGGGGACTGTTTTGCAGAACACCTACGCTCGGTTCGCACTAAACAACTGCACCTCCCAGTTGCGAACCATTTCAACTTCCCCTCCCATTCCTCAGACGACATGTCCATCCTGGGCCTCCTGCAGTGCCACAACGATGCCACCCGAAGGTTGCAGGAACAGCAACTCATATTCCGCTTGGGAACCCTGCAGCCCAATGGTATCAATGCGGATTTCACAAGCTTCAAAATCTCCCCTCCCCCTACCACATCCCAAAACCAGTCCAGCTCGTCCCCGCCTCCCTAACCTATCCTTCCTCCCACCTCAAGCCCCATCCCCATCTCCTACCTACTAACCTCATCCTGCCCCCTTGACCTGTCCGTCCTCCCTGGACTGACCTATCTCCTCCCTACCTCCCCACCTACACTCACCTTTACTGGCTCCATCCCCGCCTTTTTGACCTGCCTGTCTCCTCTCCACCTATCTTCTCCTTTATCCATCTTCTATCTGCCTCCCCCTCTCTCCCTATTTATTTCAGAACCCCCTTCCCCTCCCCCATTTCTGAAGAAGGGTCCATGCCCGAAACGTCAGCTTTCCTGCTCCTTTGATGCTGCTTGGCCTGCTGTGTTCATCCAGCTCTACACCTTGTTATTCAGATTCTCCAGCATCTGCAGTTCCTACTATCTCTAAACCAGAGCACACTCTTCGTGTTATTTACAACGTGATCTAACATGTAAAACAGCATTTGGGCTGTATCGTACTGACAGTGGTGTTTGACCCACGAAACTGCAAAGTAATGTTGCAATATATCTCATCCCTGGGAAAAGAAAACGCACTTTATTGAAAACAAGTTTGAAAATGACAAGTCAAAGGTCAATTGATGACGGCATCATATCAGCAGAGAAAACATAATGTCCTGGAAGTTTAACTAGGAGTTAGCAGCAACAATCGCGGACTGTCTTCCCGCGATAGGGTTAAGGTTAGGGTTTGTCTTCCTGCTGCTTCTCTACAAGTGTCAGGTTTCCAGCACCCACAGAAATTTACTTGCCACGTCCCCGCCCCCCTCTGTGACGCAAACATTGAGCCTCCATTGGGAGGGGGTGGACGTGATGACGTCAGGGTCATCTCATGCACGTGACACCGTATAACCAATCCGCGCTCCCTATGTAAATATGGACCGGAGGGATTGGCTGCTTCTCGGTAGGGTTCTTGTGACGCAAGGAGACGGTGGTAGATGGTTTGAGGTCAGAGGGCGGAGTGGCAGTTGTGAGTAAACTGGGTCTCGGGTTTAGCGGGGGGACAGGGCTTACGTAGCTGAACGTGGGGCCCGGCTCTAAGGCCTACTGTGCCTCCCGGGGTGTTGGGGGAACCTGGGCCTGGCTGTATTGCTGTCCAGATCACCGCAGGAGAAACTTAATAGCGACATGAAACAATGTTGCGCGTTTCGTTCTCTTTAGTCGCTAATGAAAACACTGGCGTTGTGCGGGACCGGGTTGTTTGTGTCGGATGGAGGTCACGTGACCTACAGGGATATGTCTTAACCGGTCCTGAACCCAAACCAAAGGCTGCCTCCCACCGAACTGAATCCTGCCTTATGTTTCTCTCACTCACATGTGAGGCTGTTACGTTTTTAAACTGGGGTGTGCAACGTGGTTCTCGGTCGAATCGATTATGTTATTTCGGTTACTGTGTGTTGATCTGATTGGCAGTTACTGATGGTTGACAATTAACACAAGTGTTAATAAAGGGCATTGAAACTTTCGGAACTTGCAAGGATTTTGCCACCGGCTAAGAGTTTGAAAATAACCTGTCTTATGTTTACGTGTTTTAGCTTCTAATATCCTAGCTCCATTTATGAGCTGAGAATTAAGTTTCAAGGCCGTGATATTGTGCTAAGGTGCCTTATTTGCTTTGGTAGCTCCAACTTGCAAGTTTGTCTTTGTTGTAATTGTGGTTAATGGATATAGCTGGCTGCAAAATACGCAGCATCTGCTCTACCGGTCACTTTGGAGCAAATTATTTGTTTTGTGAATGTAGTCCTCTGCTACTCCCATTTTTTTTTTTTTAGGTCTATTTAGTCAAAAAAATTATTTAGCTGCATTGGTTCCTGAAATGTCCAAGACCTGAGCACTTCAAATAGTTTGCAAGTTTAGGTTGGCACTTAGCACCGTAAGAAAGACAAATAGGAGTAGGCTGTTGGGCCCTTGTGTCTGTTGTGCCATTAATTATGATCGTGGCTGACCTGACATTCTAATGTCCACTATCCTGCCTTTTCCTGTAACTCTTGATTTCCCTATTGGTCAATAATTGATCTATCTCTGCCTTAAATATACACAAGGAACCTGCCCCCACAGCGCTCTGACAAGAAGTTCCAAAGACACTCATCCCTCAGAAGAAGTTTTTCCTCGTATCGATCTTAACTTAGTGCCCCTTTATTCTGAGACTATGCCCTCCATTCCTAGACTGTCCCGTGAGGGAGAACATTCTCTCAGAATTTACCATGTCAAGCCCCTTAAGAATCCTGTATGTTTAATGAGATTGTGTCTCATTCTTATAAATGTTAAGTAGCTTTGGTCATAAGTCAAGCCTCATACCAGTGATCATCCCAGTGAATCTTCTCTGAACTGCCTCCAATGAAATGAAATCTTTCCTTGGATGTGGGGACCCAAAAGTGCGACAGTACTCCAGATGTGGTCTCACCAGCACCTTGGACAGTTGCAGTCAGACTTCTCCACTCTTGCACTCCAAACCCCTTGAAATAAGGGCCAATATTCCATTTGCCTTCCTGATTATCTGCTGCACCTGTGTGTTAGCTTTGTACTTCATGCACAAGTAACCCCAAGTCCCTTTGTATTTGCAGCTTTTCTCTGTTAACAATGTACTGTTCTTTTGTTCTCTCTTCCAAAATGATCAGCCTCACATTTTCCTACATTATTGTGGTCACAGACTGGTCCCTGTGGAGCCCTGCTGGTTGCCAACCTGAAAAAGAACCCCTTATGCCCACTTGCTGTTTCTTACCCATTAGCCAATTTTCTATCCATGCCAATATACTACATCCGACACTGTGGGCTGTTATCACTTGACCTTGTTGAATGCCTTCTGGAAATCCAAATACAACACACTATCCCCTCTATCTACGCTAGTTGAGACTTCCTGAAAAAACTCTAATAAATTAAGTGCAATTTCCCTTTCTTGAAGCCATGTTGGCTCTGCTTGATTCGATTATGATTTTCCAAATGTGCTGTCTTTACCTTAAGGGGATATGAGCGGCACAGTGGTTCAGTAGTTAGCACTGCTGTGTCTCAACACCAGGGACTGGGGTTCAGTTGCAGCCTTGGGCAATTGCCTGTTTGGAGTTTACAAGTTTCTTCCTGTATCTATCTAGGTTTATGCCAGGTGCTCCAGTTTCCTCCCACAGTTAAAAGATGTGCAGGTTAGGTGAATTGGCCATGCTAATTTGTCCCACAGGGTCCAGGGCCATACAGTCTAGGTGGATTAACCATGGTAAATGTGGGGATAGGGTGAATCTGGGTGAGATACTTTTTGGAGGGTCACTGTGGACTCGATGGGACAAATGGCATACTGTATGTATTAATGCAAAAGTTGAATTTTTATGGATATTTTTAAGGTTAAATTTACGGGATCGACTATTACACGGATACTACTTTTGACGGGCTGCAATTCATGCTACAGTCCAAAACACCCTGTCATTAGCAGAAGCCCAATTGATCTCTAAATGAATAAAGGGGGAAAAAAAAAAATTGTGGTAATTACCAGATAAAGATAATAGAAACAAAAATGAATTCAAAGCTTTTATTTATACACAAGAGGGAAGTAGAAATGTGGCTTTAAATAACAATTACATGGTACATCTTAAATTAAACATGTCAGTCTTAGTTCTCTGCTGAAGTACTAAGTCATGCCTTCTCATGAGCCTTGTGCACTATCCAGCACTTGCCTTAAAATCCAAAATTCCATCCTCCTTTGGTTCATTTCATGCATGGTTTCAGATGGCTTCACGTCTAACACGTTTTCCATTTTGGCGATTTTTGTTTTTTGTTTCTCTTTCCAATTGTGGCCACTTGCTAGGTTTACATCTTTTGGCACATGTTCATTTTGGCATTGTCCAAGGTTGATTTGATAAGTTTCTCTAGTGTCCCTCAAGTTTCTCTGAAACACAAACTTCTCTTATTGCTACACAATTATTTGTCTTGTCTGCAACTTCAATAACTTCCAGTTTAAACACTGCTGTATTTTTTTTTTGTTTTTACTGGAGGGCATTTTTACACAAAATAAAGAAATTTCAAAACCTCACCTAGGTATATGACTATATTCCATAAGTGCCTGACGCTGACCTGATGTGTCTTAAATTTTCATGCCAAATTCTTCCATTTCCCTCTGTTTTCTGTCATCTACTGTTGTTTTAGTTTCTCAAACTAACGTTTTAACTTTTTTCATCAGAATTAAGAGCTTATCAAACGTTTGGCTCTCATAGTCTTACCAATCGTTTCCTCATCATAACATACATGTACAGGATAATACCTTGACTCTGTTTTCTTATCGGTGAAGAGCTAGGGTCGACTTTTACACAAGATATATGGAAAATTCAAGATTTCTTGGCCAAAAATAGTGAGTTGACTTTGACTCAAGTATATACGATATTGCTGTGTAGAGATTCTATGACTAATAATTGATTCCATCATTTTTCCAACAATAGATATTAAACAAATCAGCTTATAGTTATCTACTTTTAAATAAGGGTGTCATGTTGGCATTTTTCCAATCTCCTATACTTTTGCAGAACTCCTCCAGAATCCAAGGATTTTTGAAAAATTACAACCAATGCATCTACTGTCTCTGTAGCTTATTTTAGGATTCTCACATTCAAGCCAGGGGATTTGTCTACTTTTAGGCCCATTGGTTTGTCTAATACTATTTCTCTAGTGATGGTGATGGAACATAATTCTACCAACATATTCTCTTGGTATGAATGGAATGTCCAAAGTATCTTCCACTGTAAAGATTGATGCAAAATATCTGTTTAAATCCTCTGCCATTTCCTTGTTCTCCATAACTCTCTTCCCCATATTAATTTTCTAAGGGGCCTTGGTTCACTTGGACTCCTCTCTTCCTTTATATAATTAAGGATGGTCTTATTGTCATCCTCGCTTGTTTGTTTTCTGTCTTCATATTTTCAGTACTCCTTTGCTGGATTCTGAATTTATTCCAGTCTTTGGGGCTATCACTGACCTTTGCCCCCCACATTGCTTTTTCTTTCAACTTCTATATTGTCCTTAACTCCCTTAACTATGGTTGGTTTATCTTAGAATCTTTCCTCCTGAGTGTCATGAATTACCTACTTAAATGTCTGTTGCTACTTGCTTATTGCCTTTACTGCTAATTTATCCACACAGTTCATTTTTGTTAACTCTGTCCTCATTTCATTGTAATTCCCTTTTTTTATTTAAATAAGTTTTTTTTTGACCCAAGTTAACGTCACTTAAATTGAGTATTAAATTCATTGTTATGATCACTACTTCCTAGGAGATCTTCTTCTACTTAAGAGGTCACTTTTTTAAATCTCCTCATTAACTAAATATAGATTATTAGATTGTAGATATCTTGCTTCTTAATGGTCTCCATGAGATATTGATGTAGGAAGCTATCTAATGCACTCAGAATTTGTTGTAGCTAGCTTTTTCCATCATGATTGGGTCTGTCAACATGAAGACAAAAGCCACCCATAATTATTGCTGTATTCCTTTTGCATGCTCCTAGTATTGATATACTCCCTCTCCTATAGTTTGCTATTGTTTGGGGTCTATACATCACTCCTACCAATGTCTTCTTTCCCTTCCTGTTATTTATCTCCACCCAAAAGGACTCTTCTTCACCTGAGTCTAAATAATCTCTCTCAATTGTCCTCATTTTATACCGTAACAGTGCTGCCTCCACCTCTCTGGAAGGTTAAATATCCCTTGTGTTAAGTTCCCAGTTTTGATCTCCATGTATAACCATGATTCCACGATGGCTGAGATAGTATTCATTCACCTCTTAAACTACTGCATCACTTGGGATCCTACCTTTCACGAGCTACTATACTCTGACCTCTTTGTGACTTTTAAAGTGGGCATTATATCTGTCATTAGCAGTATTTAAAGAAGAGATGGACGTTTTCCTCATGTCTCAGCCAACATTTATCAAATGCCATCAAAGAAATTAACTGATCACATACCTCTTTGCTGATTGTGGGTCCAAACTGCATTCTGGATTATATATTTGCCTGCATAATTTAAAATTTTCACTTAATATGTTCATTTTGAGTTTGGGAAGTTCTTAAATATAGTGTATAAATGTGATTTTTCTGCTTATTTGGAACTTTCCTGTTTCTAAATCTGGGAGTGACTTTCAAATAGTAATCTCATTCTAAAACTTAAATCTAATATGCAAATGGCTGAGTTGCTTGTATTAACTAACCTTGCTAATGTATTGTTGTTCCCAGGTAACCTGTATTAACGCACATGCTGTGCCTCAGTGGTAGAAATTGTTCTTCTTCAAAGCCGTATTGATGAGTGCAGGACTCCAATTCTTCATTCCACTGGCATTGAGGAAGTCTCCTTTTAAAAGTAAAGTCACGTGAATGTTTTATGGTATTTTAAAAAGTAAAACATGCTTTTTTAAAATAACTGGGATGGGGTCACTAAGGATAACTTTTTTTGTTTCAGTAGCTTTAGGGTTTTTGACATTTGTAAGCCTCTAATAGATTACACAGTTTAACAGTATGTACCAGTAAGTTTGAGCAACCTGTGTGTGGAACCAGAGGATGTGGGTGAGGTCATAGCGTCATAGAGATATACAGCATGGAAACAGACCCTTTGGTCCAACTCATCCACACTGACCAGCTATCCTATTTGGATCTAGTCCCATTTGCCAGCATTTGACCGATATCCCTCTAAACCCTTCCTATTCATAAATCCATCTGGATTAAATGTTGTAATAGTACCAGCTCCCTCCACTTCCTCTGACAGCTCATTCCATATATGCATCACCTTCTGGGTGGAAAAGTTGCCCCTTAGGTCCCTTTTAAATCTTTCCCCTCTCGCCTTAAACCTATGCCCTCTAGTGTTGGACTCCCCCACCCCAGAGAAAAGGCTTTACCTAATTATCCTGTCCATATGTCTCATGATTTTATAAACCTCTAAGATCACCCCTCAGCTTCCAACGCACCAAGGAAAATAGCCCCAGCCTATTCAGCTTCTCCCTAAAGTTCCAACCCTCTAACCCTGGCACCGTCCTCGTAAATCTTTTCTGAATCCTTTCAAGCTCCACAACGTCCTTCCTATAGGAGGGAGACCAGAATTGCATGCAAATAGTCTAAAAGTGGCCTAACGAATGTCCTGTACAGCCATAACGTGACCGCCCAACTCCTATATGCAATGCACAGACCAATAAAGGAAAGCTTACCAAACGCTGCCTTCACTATCCTATCTACCTGTGACTCCACTTTCAAGGAATTATGAACCTGCATTCCAAGGTCTTTGTTCAACTACATGCCCAGGACCTTACCATTAAGCGTACTAGTGCTGTACTGATTTGCCTTTCCAAAATACGGCACCTCATGTTTTATCTAAATTAAATTCCGCCTGTCACTCTGGCCCATCTGATCAAAATCCCGTTGTACTCTAAGGTAACCTTCGCTGTCCATTACACCTCCAATTTTAGTGTCACCTGCAACCTTACTAACCTTACCTTACTTACCTGTGTTCATTTGTATAACTGACGAAAAGCAGTGGACCCAGCAGCAATCTTGTGGCACACTGCTGGTCACAGGCCTCCACTCAGAAAAGCAACTCTCCACCACCACCCTCTGTCGTCTTTGAGCCAGTTCTGTATCCAGAAAGCTAGTTATCCCTGTGTTGTGTGATCTAACTTTGCTATCTAGTCTACCATGAGGAACCTTTTCGAATGCATTATTGAAGTCCATATAGATCACATTCCCTGCTCTGCCCTCATCAATCCTCTTCATTACTTCTTCAAAAAACTCAATCAAGTTAGTGAGACACGATTTTCCACAAAGCCATGCTGACTATCCCTAATCAGTCCTTGCCTTTCCAAATACATGGACAGAATCCTGAGGAACAGGATGTACAACAACTTGCCTGCCCCTGATGTCAGGCTCACTGGTCTATAGTTTGCTGGCTTTTCCTTACCACCTTTCCTAAATAGTGGTACCATATTAGCCACTCTCCAGTCTTCTGGCACCTCACCTGTGGCTATCAATGATACAAATATCTCAGCAAGGGGCCCAGCGATCACTTCCTTAGCTTCCCACAGAGTTCTCGGGTACACCTGATCAGGTCCTGGGGATTTATCCACCTTTATGCGTTTTAAGACATTCAGCATGGACGCTTTTCAAGATTTCGGCGTTTATTTCCACACGTTCTGTCTTCCATATCCTTCTCCACAGTAAACACTGATGCAAAATACTCATTAGGTGTCTTTCCCTCCCCATCAGCAGCTCCACACGCGGGTAGCCTTGCTGATCTTTAAGGGGTGTTATTCTTCCCTAGTTACCCTTTTGTCTTTAATGTATTTGTAGAATCCCTTTGGATTCCCCTTACCCCTATTTGCCAAATCCATCTGATGTCCCCTTTTTGCCCTCCTGATTTCCTTGACTATACTCCTACTGCCCTTGTACTCTTCTAGGGATTCACTTGATTCCTGCTGTCTATACCTGACATATGCTTCCTACACCTACCAACCTTGCCCTTCACTAACAGGAAGCTACAGTCTCTCTGGACTCCTGTTATCTCATTTTTGAAGGCTTCCCATTTTCTAGCCATCCATTTACCTGTGAACATCTGCCTCCAATCAAATTTTGAAAGTTCTTGCCTAATGCTGTCAAAAGTGCCCTTCCTCCAATTTAGAACTTCAACTTTTAGATCTGGTCTATCCTTTTCCATCACTATTCTAAAACTAGTAGAAGAATTCTATCATAGAATCCCTACAGTGTGGAAACAGGCCATTCGGCCCAACAAGTCCAAACTGCCCCTCTGAAAAGCATCCCATCCAGACCCATCCAGACCCATTATCCTACCCCTGATTTCCCATGTCTAACCCACCTAACCTAAATATCCCTGGGCACTATGGGCAATTTAGCATGGCCAGTCCACCTAGACTGTGGGAGGAAACAGGAACACCTGGAGGAAACCCACGCAGACACGGGGAGAATGTGCAAACTCCACAGACAGTCGCCTGAGGGTGGAATAGAACCCGGGTCCCTGGCGCTGAGGCAGCAGTACTAACCACTGAGCCACCGTGCTGGCCCACTGACACCTCAGTCACCTGCCCTGCCTTATTTCCCAGCAGTAGGTCTTTAAATGAATGTCTTTCTCCTCTGAATATAGATGAGAAACATTGTAGCTGGGGTTGTGAGGGTCTAATATATGTTAATAAGGCAGTATTAGATGTTTTAGCAGGTAAAAAGGTGCATAAATTCCTGATGAACTGAAGTGCTATGAGAAACAAGGGAGGAGATTGCCAGGACCCCAGCAGAGAGATTTAATA
>NC_063334.1:63694626-63705219 GCF_021869965.1 Rhincodon typus
CGCTTGGTTTCCCCGATGTAGAGGAAGCCACACCGGGTACAGCGGATGCAGTATACCACATTGGCAGATGTGCAGGTGAACATCTGCTTGATGTGGAAAGTCTTCTTGGGGCCTGGGATGGGGGTGAGGGAGGAGGTATGGGGGCAGGTGTAGCACTTCCTGCGGTTGCAGGGAAAAGTGCCGGGTGTGGTGGAGCTGGAGGGGAGTGTGGAGCGGACAAGGGAGTCACGGAGAGAGTTGTCCCTCCGGAAAGCAGATAAAGGTGGGGAGGGAAAGATGTCTTTGGTGGTGGGGTCGGATTGCAGATGGCGGAAGTGTCGGAGGATGATGCGTTGGATCCGGAGGTTGGTGGGGTGGTACGTGAGGACGAGGGGGATTCTTTTTTGGTTTTTATTGCGTGGACGGGGTGTGAGGGATGAGGTGCGGGAGATGTGGGAGACACGGTTGAGGGCGTTCTCGACCACCGAGGAGGGGAAGTTACGGTCCTTGAAAAACGAGGACAACTGAGATGTACGGGAGTGGAATGCCTCATCCTGGGAGCAGATGCGGCGGAGGCGAAGGAATTGGGAATAGGGGATAGCATTTTTGCAGGAAGGTGGGTGGGAGGAGGAGTATTCTAGGTGGGCTTCGGTGGGCTTGAAATGAATATCGGTTTCTAGGTGGTTGCCCGATATGGAGACAGAGAGGTCCAGGAAGGGGAGAGAGGTGTTAGAGATGGTCCAGGTAAACTTAAGGTTGGGGTGGAAGGTGTTAGTGAAGTGGATGAACTGTTCGAGCTCCTCGTGGGAGCACGAGGCAGCACTGATACAGTCATCAATGTAACGGAGGAAGAGGTGGGGTTTAGGGCCGGTGTAGGTACGGAAGAGGGATTGTTCCACGTAACCTACAAAGAGGCAGGCGTAGCTTGGGCCCATGCGGGTACCCATGGCTACCCCCTTTGTCTGTAGGAAGTGGGAGGAATTGAAAGAGAAGTTGTTGAGTGTGAGGACGAGTTCGGCTAAGCGGATGAGGGTGTCAGTGGAGGGGGACTGGTCGGGCCTGCGGGACAGGAAGAAGCGGAGGGCCTTAAGGCCATCTGCATGGGGAATGCAGGTGTAGAGGGACTGGACGTCCATGGTAAAGATGAGGTGTTGGGGACCGGGGAATTGGAAGTTCTGGAGGAGGTGGAGGGCGTGGGTGGTGTCACGGACATAGGTAGGGAGTTCCTGGACCAAGGGGGAGAAAATGGAGTCCAGATAGTTGGAGATCAGTTCAGTAGGCATAGACAATGGGTCGACAAGGGCATTCAGGTTTGTGGATTTTGGGAAGGAGATAGAAGCGGGCAGTGCGGGGTTGGGGAACGATGAGGTTGGAGGCCGTGAGTGGGAGGTCACCTGAGGTGATGAGGTTGTGGATGGTTTGGGAGATGATGGTTTGGTGCTCAGGGGTGGGGTCATGATCAAGGGGGCAGTAGTAGGAGGTGTTGGAGAGTTGGCGTCTGGCCTCGGCGATGTAGAGGTCAGTGCGCCATACTACAACTGCGCCTCCCTTGTCCGCGGGTTTTATGGTGAGGTTGGGATTGGAGCGGAGGGCTGCACGTTCTGCGGGGGAGAGGTTGGAGTGGGTGAGAGGGGTGGAGAGGTTGAGGCGATTGATGTCTCGACGGCAGTTGGAGATGAAGAGGTCGAGGGAGGGTAGGAGGCCTTGGGGTGGTGTCCAGGAGGAGCGGGTATTTTGGAAGCGGGAGAAGGGGTCAGTAGAGGGAGGGTTAGGTTCACGTTTGAAGAAGTAAGCGTGGAGGCGGAGGCGGAGGCGGCGGAAAAACTGCTCTATGTCCAAGCGTGAGCTTCTCAGCTCTTTCAGAGTTCAAACTATAGCCAGCTTCAGAAAACGTGATTTGCTGGCCTACCTGAACAGGCACGTTTTTTCTGGGGATCTTTGACATTTCAATTGACCTTACAATCTCAGAGAAATTTGCAATTACTAAACAAAAATAAACACATGAAATGTAATACCAGCAGCCCTCAACATCCTGACTTTTATACTTTTTATCCAACGTTACAGAAAATGAAGCAGCCTAATCAAAATCATAATCCATCATTGTTTTCATTAAAAAAAGTTGATAAATTATTCAACTTTTAATGGTATCACTAAATTCCAGCCAAGTTTCAGTAATTATGTACTGAAGTTTAGGATGTAGGTCAATATTTACTACATCTGCTAAAAATTGATACCAACGATATTTAAGCTGGATTTACAGTAGTGTTATGATCACTGTATTGGAGTAATGATCCAGAGGCTCGGAATAACAATCCAGAAACCTTGAGTTCAAATTTCACCGTGAGAGATTCAGAATTCGCGATCTGCTCTCAAAATATCTGGGATCATTAAAGGTGACCAAGAGTAACTGTCAGTATGTGAAATCCCAAATGGAAGAAAAGCTGCTGAATGAAACTGCTGCTGAAGAAGGATCCTGACCTGAAATGTCAACATTCTTGCTCCTCTGATGCTGCCTGGCCTGCTGTGTTCCTCCAGCTCCACACTGTGTTATCTCTGAATCCAACATTTGCAGTTTTTGCTATCTCCAGAGTATATCAATGTGATTACTCAGAAGTGATCTAACAAGGGACTCAATTATATGAAACTGACCTGGTAGTCCAGGGAGAGACTACTGGCAATAAGGCTAACAAGGGTGAGATAATGCTAGCCTTAGCACCAACGACCACATCTGAATATCAGGTTTTATTTATAGTTTTAAACTGAGCATTGAATTAATTACTGCTACCATCAGTCCAGGGGTAGTGGTATGATTTATGGATTTCCAGTATTGACAAACAGGCTAGGAAATAGTGAATGGTTGGTGTCTGTGGTTGAAGATGGAAATCTTTTTGTGGGGTATTAAAGAATATTCATGCTCCTCCCCCACAAACATCGTTTTAATAAAATCTATATGCTGTTCCAGAACTACTGTCTCTTTTAAGTTGGCTGGTTAAGTATCTCAGTAAAAAAGAAAAAGATGGGATATACATCATGTGCACTTTGCTTTTCGTAGTGCCTCAAAATTATGTACATTGTTAGTCTGTGGATTAGCATTTTGAATCAGTACGACCCTCCATCCATTATTGTAGTGTCACACAAAAAAAACTATATTCCACAAGGTTTAAGTTGCATTGGTGCAAATATACATTGTGAGGAATTTATGTCATTGGAACAATACTTTCAAAAGACAGGCAATTTCTAAGTAGAACATACTAATTATATCTAAAAATGCTGGAAGAGTAACTGCAATTAAATGAACACTAGATGGCGAAGAAGCTCTGTTGTGTATTTAAAAGTTGCAACAAGCAGTTAAACATATAATTGTCTACAGCTATGTTTTATAGTGTCTCAGTATATTACAATAATGGTTCATTCTAAGAAATCCTAACAATGCATTAATCAAAGATGCACAGCAATATCTTTCAGTGATAACAAGGTGTAGAGCTGGATGAACACAGCAGACCAAGCAGCATCAGAGGAGCAGGAAGGCTGACGTTTCAGGCCTAGACCCTTCTTCAGCTTGGCCTGCTGTGTTCATCCAGCTCTACACCTTGTTATCTCAGATTCTCCAGCATCTGCAGTTCCCACTATCTCTGAAACAATATCTTTTAGTGCTCAGTCATAAATGAATTGTTAAGCACAGGCTGTAATTTTGCAATCAATAACAATAAGAACACAATTCAGCACTTCAACAAATAATAATCGCTGCAGATGACAGGGGCATCACAATCCATCCATAAAGACAGAGTACAGATTCCCTACAGACATGGTTATCACAGTTCCACATTCTAATAGCATAATTGCTGGCGATATTTAAATTGCTTAGTGGCCGAAGTTGGCTTTTTAATAACAGAATTTATATTTCGATCACATACTGTTTCAGGGCTGCTTCTATATATGCCTGATGGTCAGGGATACAGTTATTATCGAGGATTGTTCTGATGGGTTAATTAAACAAATCATGATAAAAGCAGGTATATGAGGCGTTACTGAATAATTTGAAATATGTGGGCTGCAAAATGCAAAGACTTGGCTCTTGTTATTTTCAACACTAGACGCTGTTTCTCCTCCCAACTGGCATCCACAGAAATCGGACACTCCCAGTGCTATTACTGAATACCATCTTGATGAGGATATTTATACATGTGCAGTATCATTCACGAGAGATATGCAGATTGTGACATCAGTGTGTAAGGCTTATTTGACACCTTGAAGCTCAATTGTCCAGCTAATGTATTCTTTCAATTCACACAGCATCTGTGCATCTGTTCAGCATTAGGAAGATCCCAGTAATATTGTTTAAAATGGATTATCAACTGTTTTAACTTTGTTACTGCTGGATTTCTACTGTCTCTTGTACAAGTATTTGATGTTTAAAAAGTTATATAAAGTTGCTAAGATCTACAAGAAATGGTGTGGTATGTGCTGAAGGACTTTGTCTTGACATCAAGGATTCTGAACAAGCCACATGGTTTCTGACATTGTTGCAGTAGTTTATCTTCTCCGTGGATCACAGCATGTCAAGTTAAATAAGCAGTGGTGGCACGACAGCTGCTATAAGTGGGGACAGGCAAAGGGAGCACATCTGGAGTAGTATGCAATCTTGGTCTCTTTATTTGAGGAAGGATGTAATTATGTAAAGGCAGAGTAAAGAAGGTTCACTGATGTCCCTGTGATGAGAGAAAACACACAGTTCAAGTATAGCCAAAAAAAGGAAGTTAAGAGAAATAGGGGAGAATACTCTCCACGCAACAACCAGATTGTGATTATCTCCCATGGGAGAGAATCTGACTGTCGCCCCTTAATATTTATCAGCATTATCATTGCCAAATCTTCCACAAGGTTTTGGAATAGATTTGTAGCTCGGGTTGTGGGTGTTGTGGTTGGTTGACTCGCCGAGCTGGTTTGTTGTTCCGCAGACATTTCATTACCCTGTTGGGTAACATCATCAGTGCGGCCACCAGTGAAGCGCTGTTGTGTTTTCCCGCCTGTTATTTAAACTCTGAAGTGCGTTGAGCTGGATTACCTCACTTTCGATTTTCCTTCAAAATGGAGTGTATATGGGGTCTAGCACTATGCCTTTATTGATGGCTTTCTTAATAAACACATAGAGTTAGACCCCATATACAGTCCATTGTGAAGGAAAACCTAAAGTGAGGTAATTCAGCTCAACGGACCCCAGAGTTTAAATAACAGGTGGGAAAACACAACAGAACTTCAACGGAGGCTGCACGGATGATGTTATCCAGCAGGGTAATGAAACGTCTGCAGAAAACAACGAACCAGCTCGGCGAGTCAACCAACCACAACAAATCTTCCATAATCAACATTTGGGCGTTAACATTGACCTACACTTAACTGGATAAGCCCCATATACACTGCGTCTACAAGAGCAGGTCAGAGGCTCAGGATTCGGCAGCAAGAAACTCATCTGCTGACTCCCCAAACCCTGGCCATTACCTTCAAGCCATGATTCTGATGGGAATGCTTCGCCTGGTTTAAAAGCTTGAAAATCAGTAATTGGACTGGTGTATGCCTTGCAACTTAAAAGCCACTTCAATGATTCTCAGAAGTGAAGGGAAACAGCATTTGATGGACAATAAACATTTGACTCACTGTGACACATCCTGGTGATTTATGTTTGTGTTAGAAACTTAAGAGGAGATTTTTTCCGTTGTTATAGAGTCATAGAGTCATACAGCATGGAAACAGACCCTGTGGTCCAACCAGTCCATGCCGACCATGTTCCCAAACTAAACTAGTCTCACCTGCCTGCATTTGGACCCTATCTCTTCAAACCTTTCCTATTCATGTACTTATCCAAATGTCTTTTAAATATTGAAACTATACCTGCATCCATCACTTCCTCGGGCAGCTCATTCCACATACGAACCACGCTCTGTGTAAAAAGATTGCCTTCATACTCTTTTTAAAATTTTCTCCTGTCACCTTAAAAATATGCTGCCTAGTTTTGAACTCCCCTACCCTGGTGAAAAAACCATTCCTATTCACCTTATCTATACTCCTCATGATTTTACAAACCTTTGTAAGTTCACCCCTCAATCTCCTACACTCCAGCAAAAAATGTCCCAGTCTATCCAGCCTATTTTTATAACTCTAGCCCTCCAACATCCAACCAAATCTTTCCTGGACCCTCTCCAATTTAATATTATCCTTCTTATAGCAGGGCAACCAGAGCTTCTTACGGTACTCCAGAAGAGGCCTCACCAATGTCCTGTACAACCTTAACATGACATATTTCTACTAAGTAATGTTTAGTTGATAAGATTTTAATTTACTTGTTACAGTAAAAGTCTTAAAATGTGAAATCGTGTTGTGTAATCTTTCAAGCCTAGCACTGGGAATTCAAATTTCTTTCTAAAAGTATCAAAGGGTTTAAAAAAACAATTCTGTTTCTGCCTCTTTTAGATCTCTTTCTTAATCACATCTTTCTTTCACTATCTTCAGCTCAATTTCTGTATCTGATGCTAGTTTTGAATGACCTTTTCTTCACTTTGGCATTCAGACTATACATCACTCATTCATGATTCTTCAATCTGCATATTTGCTTTCCCTGTTGACACAGAGTTCTGTACACTTTCACATTCTCTAACTTAAAGTATACTACAATGCAAATGCTATAAAAAGTGAGCGGGCATGCGTGACCACAGTTACTAGTTAGTATCACAGACAATAAAAGTCTTTAAAATATATTATGTGAGTGAGAATCATATTCTACCCATTTCTGGACTGCCTTCTTTGATCATTTTTAGGATATCATTCCAACAGCCATTGTGAAAATTTGGGTAGTCTGTCACAAGACAACTTATAGAAATACATCAAAACATGAACAAAAGAAAGCAGCAAATAATTGCTCATGATCTGACAATGAAGCATAATATGAATCCCATGTCTAACTCCACTCAAATGACATAGCAAATGATGTTTCAATATTTGTTTATTTGCAGATGCCAGTCTTTTATTTCATAACATTAACTCAGTAAATGATGCATTCAAATTGCAGAATATTGGTTGTTTGTAATAAGGACTCGCAAATGAAATTCATTACCATTAAATTAAATATTGTGAAAAAGAGACAAAAACATCTCTGGGTTCTGAAAGTCAGTGGTGACCAGATGCAGTGAGCTTCAACTGCATCTTCAGTGAGGGTCCACCATAATGGCCAGAGATTAGACTGGAACATGGATGTACATGATCCCACACACGAGTCAAAGGTTCCTCAATGGTCTGTTGGGGGCAGTCTCCACAAAAGAATTGTTCCATATCTCCACATCAGGAATTGCCACACTCTGGGCCTTCAGTATGACCTAATGCATATTTTCAGACCCACCTGAACAACAGTGTAAGTTGGGCCCAGATGATGATTCAAGTTGTTATGGACTCTGTCAGATTTCAAAGGTACCTCTTCATTGATATTTTAGGCCAGGGCTGGGTGGCGGTAACAAGGTATGTCTTTCAGCGGTAATGGGCAATCTTGCTTGGTGCAAGTTGAACTTCAGGATTTCCTTGTGCCATGGATCAGGCCAGACCCCCTCAAAATATTTTAAGAAGCTAGCCTAGATCCTAATGTTTTCTTATTTTTAAGGCAAATGTAAAGTGCATGTTCCAGATGCAATGTGACTAGTCAAACTCCTCAACGTTAAGCAAAACACAATTTATTTAAACACTACAGTTAAAATACAACCAAAGAAAGAGGAAGTTAGAATAACTTAGCACTATTGAAAAACTGAACAGAATAATAGGTACACTAATTATCACTGTTCCAATATAGTAACATTCCATAAACACAAACTCTGGCAAAAAGGAAAATTCAAGCAAACAGATTTCATCTCATAAGCAATCCGTAAGCTTAGGAAGAGAACCCCAACTTTTGGCTGTAATTGAGAAAGGGAAAAATAGTTTCCATTTCTTCAAGCCCACAACAGTTTAAAGCTAAACCTAAAAACTATAAAAACTTGAAATCCTGGTCTGTGAGAGCTGACCACATCCATCCAGGATGCTTCTATTGTTCCAACTTTAAAAAAAAAGGCCTCATAAGCTGTTTACTCTAGTGGTTTTGATAGACTGCTTGGCATCTCTGCCTTCAAGCTCTCTTCCAAAAAAAAGGACAAAATAACCTCTTAGAGCCACAGAATCATCACACTTGGCCTTCTACACATAGAATATTTTGGGCCCCTACCAGCATGGCTGTCTCGCATTCCCTCCACGGTTATCTGGAGATGATGAGCTGCATCAGGATCCTACAATCCATCACATAGCTTGGGCCATGACATGGACCACACTACCCATTGGTACTACCAAGGGGGTGGTCAGCTCATTCAGTTCAGCAACTACCTGAGAGTCAAAATTCATCCCTTGGCATCAAATGTCAGCAATGGCATGTAGCAGAATAGATTCACCTTCCCATTCAGCTGTTCAAAGAATAATGCAAAGCTTCAAGATTTATCAGAATGAATGGTGATGCCACTGTGTATTTACATTTTGATGATACATTTTCATGGTTAAGGGAATGGGGTGGTAAAACAGCAACAATGTGTATGATCAGCCATGATTTTATTGAATGGCAGGCCAGGCTCAGCAGGCTGGCTGGATAGCCTACTCCTCTTCTGTCCTGTCATTTCTTTTGGGACTGTGTTTAATTTAGAATGAAATAAGGGGAGTTAATAATTTGCTCTGACCTATGCCTGATAATGCACTTGGCAGAATGGCCATTAAAAACAGAATGGAGGACTGAAGAAGGTTCACTGAACATGAAATGTTGACTTTGCTTTCTCTCCAAAGATGCTGCCAGATCAGCTGAGTTTTTCCTGCAATTTCTAATTTTGCTTCTGATTTCCAGCATCAGCAGTTCTTTGTTTTTCATTTATATAGAGGACTGATTTGTTTTACTGGAAAGGAGTATGGAATTCACATCTAGAAACAATGGCACCAGTATCTGTGTTAAACAGCTGGCCTCCAAAGAACCATATCAGCTTGTAAAGAGTTCTGGTCTAAACTGTCCATTTACTTCCAAACCAAAATAGCATAGAGGTCTAAAGAATAGTCAATCATGGATGCAAGATCCATGTGATATTTGTTGCTGTGGAAATGCATTTTGAGAGCAGAAGGGTTTCAAAGATATCCCTGAAAACTCTCACAGAAATAGACAGACTGCCAAGATCTGGGATAGAGACAGAGAGAGAGAGAGATAGAGAGTAGCTGGAGGCCAGAAATAATGCAAGTAAGAGCTCACAGCCAGGCTGAAAAATCCAAATTCAACAACATTTGAACTGAGACTTGAAGATTCATCTAGCCTGCAACAGAGGGAGAATCATTAGGTAAACTCTCATATGAAAGGCAGTTCTGAGTTTGAAAGATACCAAGATTGTAAAGGAAAACGACAAATATAAACTCTTAGGAACTAAAAATCATTTTGGACTGGTCCCGGGAGAATTGAATGTCTATCTAAGGGACCTAGTGATGTATAATTGTGAAGAAAGATTTTTTGTAGACTTAAAGGTAAAAATGGAAGCTTCATTGTGGCAGTTTAAAATATAGAGATAACAAGGTGTAGAGCTGGATGAACACAGCAGGCCAAGCAGCATCAGAGGAGCAGGAAGGCTGATGTTTCGGGCCTAGACCCTTCTTCAGAAATGGGGGAGGGGAAGGGGGTTCTGAAATAAATAGGGAGGGAGGGGGAGGCGGATAGAGATGGATAGAGGAGAAGATAGGTGGAGAGGAGACAGACAGGTCAAAGAGGCAGAGATGGAGCCAGTAAAGGTGAGTGTAAGTGGGGAGGTAAGGAGGAGATAGGTCAGTCCAGGGAAGACGGACAGGTCAAGGGGGCGGGATGAGGTTAGTAGGTAGGAGATGGGGGTGGGGTTTGAGGTGGGAGGAGGGGATGGGTGGGAGGAAGGACAGGTTAGGGAGGCGGGGACTATCTGGGCTGGTTTTGGGATGCGGTAGTGGGAGGGGAGATTTTGAAGCTTGTGAAGTCCACATTGATACCATTGGGCTGCAGGGTTCCCAAGCAGAATATGAGTTGCTGTTCCTGCAACCTTCGGGTAGCATCGTTGTGGCACTGCAGAAGGCCCAGGATGGACATATCGTCTGTGGAATGGGAGGGGGAGTTGAAATGGTTCGCGACTGGGAGGTGCAGTTGTTTATTGCGAACCGAGCGTAGGTGTTCTGCAAAGCGGTCCCCAAGCCTCCACTTGGTTTCCCCGATGTAGAGGAGGCCACATCTGGAACAGCGGATATAGTATACCACATTAGCAGATGTGCAGGTGAACATCTGTTTGATGTGGAAGGTCTTCTGGGGCCTGGGATGGGGGTGAGGGGGGAGGTGTAGGGGCAGGTGTAGCACTTCCTGCGGTTGCAGGGTAAGGTGCCGGGTGAGGTGGGGCTGGAGGGGAGTGTGGAGCGGACAAGGGAGTCACGGAGAGAGTGGTCCCTGCGGAAAGCAGATAAGGGTGGGGAGGGAAAAATGTCTTTGGTGGTGGGGTCGGATTGCAGATGGCGGAAGTGTCGGAGGATGATGCGTTGGATCCGGAGGTTGGTGGGGTGGTACATGAG
>NC_063334.1:63705719-63715696 GCF_021869965.1 Rhincodon typus
TGTTCATGTTTGAATTTGCTCAAATTATATTTTGTATCACATGCAAAATGCAGCAGGATAAAGTTGGAAATGGTTTGAGTCACACACTACGCAAAATAGTGGATTGGAAAAAAAAATCTTCTGGTGTAACATTCAGAATATCATTTGTTTCTTGTGGCTCAGTCCTACTAAATTACAAATTTTTATTTCTTTTCAGACCCAAAGGTTCAGACTGCGGAATTGTAAATGTTAACATTCCAACCAGTGGTGCTGAAATTGGAGGAGCTTTTGGTAATGATTTTGTATATTTTACCTTGTTCTTTGAATGGTACTTGATGTCACAGGATTTTAAAGTAAGAATAATTTTGAAAGTATACATGTTATATAACTAAAGAAGTCTTAAAATATGTTGGAAATACGTTGCATAATTAATAACCTCCAGATCAAGTACATATTAGTTTATTTCCACTTGAATAATATATGCAGCTGCAATAAACCTGCGTAAATTTTGCAGTTCATGGGCAATCTATCGACATACTGACAACGAATGCCCGGAACTGATCCTCTGCTCCATGCAACCTACCTCAAGTAATTATGATACTTTCTGTATTACAAAATGTTTAGTCCTTTTGGTGCTATTCATCTCCAAGTATTTCATGCACCCTACAGCTCCTCTATAATATTCACTCTTGGAACCCACGCCCCTACTGAGTAGTTTAAAATTCTTCCTATGGCACTCGCAAAACACTCCTGCAAGAACCTCTATCCGAACGCTGTCCAGGTGCAACCCTTCCATCTTGCACAGGTTCCATCTTTGAAGGGAAAGATGCCCCAGGAACCAGAAGCCCTCCCTCCTGTACCACTTTTGCAGCCGTTGTTCACATGTATTAATCTCTGTTTCTGCTCATATCTGTGTGTGATACTGGCAGTAATCTGGAGGTTACTACATATGAGATCTGGCTTGCTAATTTTCTATGATTGCAGAGCCACATTTTACTTGCTACCCAAATCATTATTACTAATGTGAAAAATAACGTCCAGCTGTTCTCCTTCCCTTAAAAGATGTCACTTTGTGACTTCCTTAACCATGGCACCTAAAAGGCCACCTACATCCTGGAAAACACCGACAGCCCCAGAAACGCTTGTCTTTTTCCCCTAAAAAGCTGGAATTTGACTTGTTAAATCGAGGTTTCTAAACTTGTTTAAAACGTTCCACATACTGATTTCCAATAAAGGAAATGAAAGTTTTTCTCCTATTAAGAAGATGCAGAGTCAAAGTACATTAAATATGGCTATTCAGGTTTAAGAGCTGTGACAATCTTCACACGTTTTCGAGACTTAGCTTCCAAAACAATTTTGAAACTCTGTTATTCATGGCGTGAACCTTGATTTTCACCCAGCACCTCCTACAAACATGTCATTTCTTCCATCAGAAGCACCAGTGATTTGGTAGCTCTCTAACCTCTTTAAGGATGCTCCATTGGAATTTTTGACCCCAGTGTTTCATGGGCAGGGGTTTGGAGCAAGAGAGACGAGTTATAACCACTAACTGATTGTAGCTTTAACTTTACAGCAGCGTTGTCTTTTCTGAGCAGAATCCCTACCTTGAAACCAGCCAGAACATCTACTTTCTGCTCGCAAAAAACGACCCTGAGCTACCTGTTGCCTTCCACTTTAACTCACCACCCTGCTCCCTGGCCAACATCTCTGTCTCTGGCTTGCTACAGTGTTCCAGCAAAGCTCAGCGCAAGCTGGAGGAACAACACCTCGTTTTCAGCTTGGGGACCCTGCAGCCCTCCAGACTCCATATCGAGTTCAATAATTTTAGGGCCTGAACACTCCCAGGTCCTAGCCCCCTACCTCACACACCAGGCCTTGTTGTCACATAGCCTGCCATTACACACTACCTATTGTTAGTCACTAACAGTCCCCATTTACAACTATTCACACTCCTAGCCAGATCGTTATTAACTCCTTTGTCTATCCTACTGCTCTTCGGGCTCTGTCCTATTGTTTATTCCCTACCCCATCCCCCTCCCTATTTTCTACATATAAACCAATGTTTTCTCAGCTAACATCAATTCTGAGGAAGGGTCACCGGACCCAAAATGTTAACTCTGACTTTTTTCTTCAGAGATGCTACCAGCCCTTCTGAGCTTCCAGCAACTTCTGTTCCTGAAACCAGCCTGATTGGCTCCTGGGCTTTAGGTCTTTGTTGGGTGGCAAAACCCTCAGACAGGGCCGCAGCCCAGGGGCAATTATGATTCCTGATTATTAGGTTAGCTGTTATGAGGCATTGGGATGGGGTGTCAAAACATGATCGCAACGGGCGGTGATGATCAGTGGAGGATGAAGGCTGTATGTGGGTTGCAGAGAGGTTGGAGGAAAATATTGGTTTTGTGTTGATGGAGGGGTGAGGGGTGTCATTAGATTGTAGAGATAGGTGGTTGTGTATAGGTTTGCTAGTGGGACCATGAAGAAACACTGCCACCTCCGAGCACAGAAGCAATGCTGTAAATGCATTTCCCTCATGTGTTCAACCTTTCACGTTTCCTTCTACTTCTGCTGTTTCCTGAGGTCTATGAAAACCTGCCAAGATGAATTAAGAACCGAAATAATAAACCACTTTTTGCTAAGGTTTCAATTATATAGCCTTTGCTCCCGGGTCCTGAGGAAGAGTTATTTGCCTTGCCCTTGTGCTGCCTCCAGTGAACATGTTCTGTTTCAGCAATTTAACATTTTAAATTGCCATCTGATCTAAACCCAGCTGAGTTTTTGCACATCTGGGGGCAAGGAGTGGTTTACAGTTAAACCCCTCAACCCTTGTTGCACAATTATGCTGTTGATCCCTGCAAAAGCTAATGATACGAGACACTTCTGCCTCTTAAAAATAGTTACTTTTTACTCAAAGTTAAAGAAATTGAAATACTGTTGTTTTTTCTCATGTTTTTAGGCGGAGAAAAACACACTGGTGGTGGTAGAGAGTCTGGCAGTGATGCTTGGAAACACTATATGAGGAGGTCTACCTGGTACGTAAATGTATTGT
This sequence comes from Rhincodon typus, assembly GCF_021869965.1. Taxonomy (NCBI): domain Eukaryota; kingdom Metazoa; phylum Chordata; class Chondrichthyes; order Orectolobiformes; family Rhincodontidae; genus Rhincodon; species Rhincodon typus. The sequence continues at coordinate 63,708,745 of NC_063334.1, forward strand.
TAGTCTTTGTTACTTGGAATGAATATCATCAGGTAATAAAGCAGAGATTTTAAAAAAAGTATTGAAGAACTTAAAACTTCATATTTTAGGTTTATCTGTAAATTGGTAGATGTTCTTGAAACTAGAAATCTGAGCTCTATTCTCTAAAACAGGAATTTAGAAAAAGCCAGCAGATGACCCTTGCACCAGGCTGAATTCTGTGGTGCTATACAGGAGTGTTATATAAAGTTCAATATATTTTTCTACTGCTGAAAATCAGGCTGTTATTGATTAGGTTGCTGTAAACCACCAGTTCTATGGGCTTGTCTTCATGTATCACTTTGATGGTTCTTGGGTAGACCTAAAGTTGGTTATTGCATCAGACAAGCATTAGGCATTTTCCCTCGGTGTAAATGTTTCTTTACATTCTCCTTTTTTTAAGCCATGCTTTGAAATAAAATGTATTGTTGAATTTGCAGGTGTTAGACTTGGGTGTGCCAAATGTTCAAATGCTATATTTACATACAGATAAGTAGGCAGAGACAGAGATATTTCATCTACTATTTGTTTAGTGAATTTATGCAAAATATTTGCCAAATTTTCGATTTGTAAAGCAGCAGCAAATCATAATGAACTGACTGGCAAAATGCCAATTAAACACCAGAAGTGAGGCTGGATATGCTCTCATCAAAAAAATTGGTCTTAAACCACCACTCCACAAACCAACTAAATAATTCAAAAATTTACATTTTTTGGCGTTCCTTTTCCTCCTCCATCTCGTTGCTGCAAATTCAATGAACAGGGTTTAATCCAAAGTAGCAAAACGCAAATTTTCAAATGATGGTTTCACTTGCCGCATAATTTTAAAAGGAAATCTTTTGAATACATTAGCTTAACAGGAAATCCTTCAAGAGCTCTGTCTATCTTCCTCATGTCATTGTTAAATACTGTGGAAAGCAGTCTCTTATATTTAAAAGTAGTTCATCCTTTCCTCACTACCCAGAGACTTGCTTTGTTACTGCTCCACCCATTTAAGGCCTGAAGCCCAGCAATGTTGCCCTGACCCTGCTGGGTTTACCTGTGGTTGTACAGACTGCTTGGAAAGTACAGTAAACAAACATGCCATTCATCCCACCAAGCCTGTGTTGTTTTAGGAGTCATTAGTTTTTCTTATTATTAAAGATGATGTTAATGTACAGCTTTGAGAAGTGAAGTTAAATATAGCACAGCAATAAGAATTCCTTTACTTGCCCACAGGCAGAATTGATCCACAAGAGATTGGTGCTGTTCATGAAGTACTGAGGCTGAGAAAATCATCCTAAGGAGATTTGGTTATGTACTCACTATGACCACTTTTTTTTTCCATGCATAAGATATGTGAAAGAATCCGCAGAGGCCGGTATCCCATCACCCAGTCACCCTTGACTTACACATCGTACTTGACATTGGTCTGGCTTCCTCAGAGCCAGCTCTCGGAGTGAACACAGCCTCTGACACTCCTGTTTATATCTGTCAGCCAGAGCTTCCTGATTAGACCAGATTAACAGCCCAAATCAGGGAACTCGCATTCTATGAGGTTCCCCTGGCTGATCTCGTTACGATCACTACATCCCTGTCCCTCTGAGTCTGAGGACAAAGGCTGGTTCTTTTTGTTTTGTACCTCCTCCTGGGGTGTCTTAGCACCGGGTCAGGTTCCTCCAACTCTGCCTCTGATATTTGCAGTGTGTAATGCACATTAGCTTGCTTGTGTCTGGAGTGCCTCGCAAGAAATTCGTTCTCTTCGTCAGGCGGCAGAGGCATCGAAGCGGTGACATCTGCCGTGTCCATCTGAGATCCCGAGGTATCTTTGCTGACAGAAAGGAAGAACCCACAAGTTCCAGAACAGTCTGAAGGGCTATCGAGGAGCCGGGCACGTTTGTCTTCTGCACTGTTTGCGAGTTTGCAGCTTTTGTATGATCCATGTGCTTGTTCAGGACCATAGCACCTACCTGATCTTTATACATCATTTGGACCTGATCTTGCATTGACCATGCCTCTTGCCCATGCAGGGCTATTCCTGTGGTTCTTACATCAATACTTGCCCCCGAAGTAAACTACCTCTCTGGCTTAGCGGAAATAATCAATTCCCTGCTGGTAAATGAGGAGTCCGTATATTGCAAAAGGTGTGCACAGCTTTTCATCATTTGTCCCCGCGTTTTGATGAATGAACTCTACGCACATTCAACAACTTTGCGTGCATGTCTGCAGTAACTAAGAACATGAATCTCACGAAAGGACCAGTGTAGTCGACCTGTAACCAAGTCCAGGGTTTACCTAGCCATTCCCATGGATGTGGGGGAGCTGCTGGAAGTAATTTTTGACCTTGTTGGCACTCTGGGCACTGCCCCAACAATGCATCCAATCCTGGCCACTAGACATAACTTCTTGGCAACATCTTCATTTTGGAAACTCCTGGATGACCCTGGTGGAGCTCACGCAGTATTTGGTGGTGACCCTTGCTTGGGACAATCACCTCCCCATAATAATATGCTGTCCTGTACTAGTATCTGGTCTCTCCGTGTCTAAAAAGGTTTCAATTCTGGTTGTGATGGCCCTTTTGGTTTCCCCCATCACCACCAGCTGTTTTAATTTCACCAGGACCCGATCTTTCTGCATCCAAAGTCTGGTATTGTCAGCTGTGACTGGAAGTGTGTCCATAAAATTCCAGTGGTTGAACTACCTGTAGTGTATCCAGCAGCGGGAGGCAGCTCCATCTGTCTGCGTTTGCTACTTGGCCTCCCGGTTGGAGTTCTAACTTGTAATTATAAGCCCGTAATATTAGAGTCCACTGCTGAATTCAGCCTGAAGCTATGGGCTGCACTGCCTTGTTCTCTTTACGTCGACCTAGTAGGGGTTTGTGGAATGTTATTTTTTACAAATTTATGCCCATAAAGGTTTTGGTGGAACTTCCTAACTGGACATCTGACCGACAAACCTTCCTTCTCTGTATTTACACTCCTCATAAGCCAAAGTCCTGGATGCATATGCCATTGGGTATTCCTGTTTGCTGGGCCATCTACGAGCATACAATGCCGTATGGGGAGGCATCGCATGACAACACCAGATTACACTTGGGATTGTAGTGTGCCAACACTCGGGAAGATGATAGCTGTTTCTTCACTTCCCTGAAAGCTTGGTTTTGTGTACATGACATTTCCAAAAGTGACCCTTTTTAAGAGCTGATGCAAAGGTTGCCAGGTTATGTATGAACTTTCCGTAATAATTGACCAGCCCAAGGAAAAACCTAAGGTCTGGTACAGACGTGAGAGTCTTGGCATCTTTGATCACCCTCACTTAATCTTCCAATAGGTGTAACCCAGTCTTGTCGACTTTGTAGCCTTTGTAGGTCACTTGGGGTGCTGGAACACATGCTTTTCCCTTCTAAGGCAAACGCCCGCCTGGGAGAAACGTCTAAGGACTATGTCCGAGTTCTCTAAGTGCTCTTTATTGGTCTTCCTTGTTATTAGTGCATCATCTAAATAAATGGCGACTTGGGCTAGACCTTGTAAAATATTCTGTATCGTCTGCTAAAAAATGGCACAGGCTGTCAATACCTCAAATGGCAGTCTTGTGTATTGGTCAAACCTTTATTGGTATTAATTAGAGCATACTTCTGGGGATCCTCATCTACCGCAAGTCCAAATGGCTCATGTCCAGCATCATGAAGGACAGCCCCCTTGCCACCTTTGTGTATAAATCCTCTATGTGAAGGATTGGGTATTTATCCAACTGAGAAAAGAGGTTTACTGTTTGTTTAAAATCCTCACCAAGGCAAACCAATCCTTCAGGCTTCACAATCGGTATGACTGGTGCTGCCCATTCCACAAACCAGACTGGTTTGATGATTCCTTTACTTTCTAGCCTCCTGATTTCTACCTCTATTTTTGCCCATAAGGCAGATGGCACTGGGCAGGCCTTGCAGAATCATGGAATTGCTTCCTGGTCAACAGGCAAGGTGGCCTTGGCTCCTTTGATAGTCTCTAGACCTTCCTGAAAAAATTCTGGGTATTTAGTTAGGGCTTTACTCAGGCAGCCATTTTCTAATTGAAACATATTGAGTCAATCTAGGTGAATCTTTCTCAACCAATTTCGCCCCATCAGCCTTGGGCCTGAGCCTTCTACTACAATCAGTGGTAACTGAAACAGCTGCCTCTCATAAGAGACCGGAACTGACGTTGTACCCTTAATCTGTAAAGGGTCCCAGATATAGGTTCTCAGCCTCGTTGATGTCGTATGCTGATTTAAGGGTTGGAGTCCAGTGCGAAGTTTGTTAAAAGACTGGTATTGCGATTGCTCAAATGGCTGCTCCAGTATCGACCTCCATTAGAACTGGGTGCCATCTGCCTTATGGGCAAATATAGAGGTAGAAATCAGGAGGCTAGAAAGTAAAGGAATATTTATTTTGATTGGTTTTGATTTGGGTGGTGTTAAGCAATTTAATTGTTCCAAACCAGATGAAGGTGGACTTTCCATGGTGTGCACTCTGCTGGATATCAGCCTATGAGTTTTCTTATTCAATTTGGGCCTACTGGGGCTGCCTTGAATTCGCATGCCGGCAGCAACTATGGCTTACTGGCCTGGATCTTGAAGAACGTTTTAACCGTTTGGCCAAGGCTTGGCATTGTTTTGGGCTTTTACTGTGGGCTGACCTTGAGTCCCTCCATACGAGATGTCTCCCGAGTGAGGCCATGCAATTGCCTTCACTCAAGAGGTGTTCCCCAAGCTCAGTCGCCGTCGCCTCCCCTTGATGTTCCTCTTGAAGATGAAATGCTTAACTTTTCCATTTCCCTTTTTTTTTTAAGACACTCCTTACAACCCAGAATTTTCATCAAGCGCTGAGCCTCTACTGTTTACTCTGTGTCCATTTTTGTCACGATGCTTAAGTGGAAAATAGGTGGCTTTTCTACATTAAAGCCCCTACATCAACGCAACTGGTTACTCTGAATGTGTAAATGCAGATTTGACCTATAGGTGTCAGTAAAACAATTGTGAAACTTTGCTTAGTAGAATATCTAGGATCAGGATTTTGCAGTGATGAAGTCTCATTTCATAAAATGACTTGTTCCAAGGATAGTGTATGCGGTAGTTAAAAGCCTGATGTTGGTGAACAAGAAACCTGTCTTCACTTTCTTTGGATTTTTTTTAAGTGCATTCAGTCAATTGATTTTAATCTTGAGGACATATTTCAATTTCACTTTTAGCTTGTAGAATTTCATATTGACGAGTTTTTTTTTTAATCATTCAAGATCGGTAAAGATGCTAATTAATACTTAAACCTTCCCAGCACTTTATACATTTTATTGACTAAATATTACTATAGCTCCCATTTTAATCCATTCTCAAAGTATTCTTGCTTTTCTTTGTGTTATTGTAACTTGTGTTATTGTCAAAATAAAGCAAAATGTAAGAAAGCCCCCGTTTCTAGGAGATATTGCAAACTTCAAGAATGCCATTGACCTGTAATGCCTCTTCCAAAATTAATAAAGCTCCTTCAAAGTATTTTTAAAATAGTTTTTTTTTCTGCCCCTCTATGTCCAGAGTTAACCCATGACTGCCATTACATTAGTTTGAGGATCCTTCTGATTTTTCTGAAAAATTCCTTGCCTCAGATAATGATTGCTTCATTGATTGCAAGTAACTCTTTGTTTGTTGTCCCTTAGCACCATCAACTACAGCAAGGAACTTCCTCTTGCTCAAGGAATCAAGTTTGAGTAATGAGAGCCACTGACGTTTCTGCAGCTATCAAGATTTTCACCATGAAACAAGAAAAGTAGGCTATTTTACAGAAGAGGAACAAAATCATGTGAATGATGTGGAATAACTACACCTGTGATTTATCAGAAATGGGCTTTTATATACTCTTTCATTTTTCAGTTGTGTGAAATTCGACACTACGTTTATTCTTTTTTTCTGCTGATTCGACAACTCATTTATTTCTTTCCCAACAGTGGCATCTAAGATGGGAAATAAAACTTGATGTTTTTGAAATTATTCATTTGTGGTCTTGTTTCGTTGAACAGATTTTTAAACAAAATTTTTGCCATAAAAATGTAATTCTCCCCCTTGAGTTCTTGATGGCAGAAATTGCTAATGTAACTTCTACCGGGCATGACAGGAAGTACCGTAGGGCTTATCCACACTTTGCACTGTGTATCATCGTTGTTGGTAATCAGTTGCTAATGAGTTTGCTTTCCACGTAGGAAATTCTATATCACTGGTCACGGGTTCAGTGGGTCCATGTGTGGCTGATGAGCCTGATCCTAGAGCCACATCTCCAACCATACATTTGGTGGGTGTTTCCAGGAAGTGATGGTGGTACTTGACCTATAGATTGTTGACATTTCTTTTTCTGGTTGCTTTTCTGTACTTCTTGGCAACTGGTTGTCATGAAGAAATGTGTCCCTTCATACAGGGGTTTCCTCCAAGTCGGTTTCTTCTGAGTGAGGGTCTGCCATGCGTTGACATCTATATTGCATTTCTTGAGGGAACCCTTCAGGCAGTCTTTGAAATGTTTCTTTTGACCTCCTGTCATTGAGCTGGGTGAAGACAACTTGTTTCGGCAGTCAGAACTTAGGTGTCCTAAGCACGTGCCTGGCAAAACAACGTCAACAGTGAGGCAAAGAGAAGAACTCTTCAAACGCCAAAGGCAGAGTTACAAAGAAGAACAAGGGAAATCAAGAACCAATGGTGCACCAAGAAAAATAAGGAGCTGTAATTCCTTGCTGACTCACATGACTCCCGGGATTTCTTCAGTGCCATCAAGGCAAACTACATACCCAACACCCTTGGCCTCAAACCGGTGCGGAGTAAGGATAGCACCTTCTGAGAGAGAAGATATACCAGCTTCTGATAGAGAGAACACCTCAACGAACTACTAAACTGTAATACAATTATCGGCGAGGATGTGTTTGTGGATATCAGCACCACCACCACC
>NC_063334.1:63715796-63738777 GCF_021869965.1 Rhincodon typus
CCCCCCCCCCCCCCCCCCCCCCCCCGCCCAAATCAACTTCCTAACAATTATCTTGGACTCACACCTCGTTTGGCAGAAACTGAAGCTGCCAAAAGCCACATGAAGAATGGAAAATCCACAGGAGTAGACTGGGTTCCAGCAGAGATTTTCAAACTTGGAGGAGCACAGCTTACTTGTCACCTTCTTCGAATAGAACATAAGAACCAGAAGCAGGAGTAAGCCATCTGGCCCTTCAAGCCTGCTCCGCCATTCTGTAGGATCATGGCTGATCTTTTTGTCGCCTCAGCTCCACTTACCCACCCTCTCACATAACCCTTAATTCCTTTACTGTTCAAAAATTATCTATCTAAGTTTAAAAACATTCAATGAGGAATCCTCAACTACTTCATTTGGCAGGGAATTCCACAGACTCACAATCCTTTGGGTGAAGAAGTTCCCCCTCAACTCAGTCCTAAATCTGCACCCCCTTATTTTGAGGCTATGCCTTCTTGTTCTAGTTTCACCTGCCAATGGAAACAACCTCCCTGCTTCTATCCTATCTATTCCCTTCACAATTTTATATGTTTCTATAAGATCTCCTCTAATTCTTCAAAATTCCAATGAATATAATCCCAGTCTACTCAGTCTCTCCTCATTATGTCAACTCTCTCAACTCCAGAATCAACCTAGTGAATCTCCTCTGCAGCCCCACTGGTGCCAGTTCATCCTTTCTCAAGTAACGAGACTAAAACTGCACGCAATACTCCAGGTGTGGCCTCACCAGCACCTTATACATTTGTAACATAACCTCCCTGCCTTTAAACTCAATCCCTCTAGCAATGAAGGACAAAATTCCATTTGCCTTCTTTAATTACCTGTTGTACCTGCAAACCAACCATGAATAATAGTCCTTTTTACTGTTATTCCTACCAAAATGGATGACTTCACATTTATCAACATTTTACTCCATCTGCCAGACCTTTACCCATTCACTTAAACGTCCCTGAAAATCTGGGACAGAGAAAAAATCCCCAGGGATGCTGCCATTGCTACCGTCTTCGAGAAAGGAGACAAAGTGGATTGTGGGAGGAATCTCCTTATTCTCCATCACTTGGAAAATCATCATCTAAATTCTCACTAGGCGCTTCTCCCAGTCTTGGAGGAAATCCTTAAATGTGTATATTGGAGAACTGGAACTATTCTCCTTTTATTATGTCCTAACTTAGCTGAGTATTATATGGCTGTTATGAGTTCCAATCCATCTCTGATGCAAACTGGTATCTGAAGCCAAGGAATTGAAGAGAGCAGTATATTTCTATAGCGGAACAAAGCTTAAAATTGCACATAACTTGAAAATGCCGGAGATTCTCGGCAGGTCTGGCAACATCAGTGGACAGAGAAACAGAGTTAACATTTTGAGCCTGATAGAACTTCTTTAGAAGTGAAAAGGGCCAGGAAATGATGGTTTGGATTGTAATCAAAATGGAGGATAGACATCATGCTCTGAAATTGTTGAATTCAATGTTGTGTCCTAGAAGCTGTAAAGTATCTAAGTGGAAAATGAAGCATTGTTCCTCTAGCTTGCATTGGTCTTTGTTGAAACACTGTAGCAGGTCCAAGACAGAAATGTTAATGAAGGAGCATGGTAGTTAATTGAAAATAATAATTATCTGGAAGATCAGGGTCTTTCTGACAGATAGTGAAAATGTTCCACAAAGTGGACACCCAATTTGTGTTTGGTCTCACTGTTGTAAAGAAGACCACAATGTGACCATTAGATTCAATAGATTAGTTGAAAGAAGTACAAGGAATATGCTGCTTTGTTTGGAAAGTGTTTGGTGCCTTGGACAATAAAGAGGGAGGAGGTGAAAGGTCAAGTGTTAGACCTTCTGCGACTGCGTGGGAAGGTGCTGGGGATGTTGGTGAGGGAGCGTTAAGAGTCTTGGAAGACTGAACTAGGGTGTCATGGAGGGAATGGGTCCTGTGAAATGTGAACAGTGGAAGGAAGAGGAGGACATGTTTGGAACTGGAAATGGCAGAGGATCATCCCGGTGGGATGGAAGGTGAAGACCAGTATATTACGCATTCAAAGGCTCATCTGTTGTTATTTCTGAATTCCTGCACCATCAATATATTGCTTTCATTAAATTGCATATATCTATTTGTGATAAATGTAAAATAATGTAGTAGTTTTCAACCTAGAGAAAACTATACACCTTTCTAAAGTAATATTTTCCAGTGTAGAACAAAATAATCCTAGAAAATTCCATTTGAATCACTCTCCCAGCTAAATTTTTTATGCAAGATGAAAATATGATCAGTAGTTGTATGTAAATGACTAGATAAATAGAGTACTTCAGATGTGACCAACATTGAATAACGCAGCTTAATGAGGTAGTCCCATGAGATTTTCACTCTTACTGTAGGTAAAGACTATTTTCTAGCTTTATTTAAACATATTTTGGTAGTCCTATTGAGAACTTTGCACCATAGTATAATCACGACTTGTGAAACATTCTACAATACCAATAGTGGGCCTATCCTTCATAATTTTTTTTGGTGAAAATGTGTCTAATTTTCACCATTAAGTTTAAGCCAATAATTTGATCTATGGCTGCAGATGTAAATTCTCAATTACATTCATTTACCACATCTGCTTGAAGACAACAGGCACTAGAGAGGGATTAGATCAACTTCTTCAGTATTTATCTCATTTCTCTCTCTCTCTCTCTCTGTGTGTGTGTGTGTGTGTGTGTGTGTGTGTGTGTGTGTGAGTGAAGAAGGGTTGGTATATACCCTGGAAGTATATTTATTTTCCATGTATTCACTATTACATGTCAAAATTGATTGCAAAATAAGCTGCAGCAATGCAATGTGACATCTCTTGGGAGGAAACAATTTGATGCTTTTAGAATGTCAACTACTTTGCTTCCTTTTCAGGAAGTTGAAATGACTAATTTCCTTTAAAGCACGAGACACCTAAATCAAAATAGAATAGACTTCACACTCGTTTACGAAGAGTTATATCAGACTCAAAATGTTAGCTCTGTTTCTCTACCAGACCTGCAGAGATTTTTCAGCACTTAGGTTTTGCAGTATTTTGCTTTCAATGTACTTTTTCCTTGTTGCACTCATGTTCTGAAGAAACGTTAACTCCATTTTCTGTCCACAGATGAGTTACTCCAGCAATTTCTGTTCTTGTTTTGTTTGAGCAATATTGTTTCTTTTTAAGTTTCTACATAATTTGAACAATTAAAATTGCACCTGCAAAAACTCTTCATTAAATCTAAGCCAGAAGTTTAAAACGAAGTCCAACTTTCCTCACTTTTTACTCAGCTGCAGCCAAATCCTTAAATTATTTAAATCCAGCTTTGGCTGCATTCTTGAGTGAATTTCTAGATTCAGTATAAACTCATTTGTTCATTTAAAAATACATATTGGCTCAAACTTGCAGCCTTTGGGAAATGGAACCAATGGTATTGAAGTCAGAAGGAAAATTGGGAGGGCTGTATGATAGATCATCAATTTGGCACCAGCAGACCTGCTCTCCTTGCCAACTTGGTTACTCCTTGATCCCTCAATCAACATCTCCAAAAAAAACAAAATAGCTGATTATCTGTCATTGTTGTATGCAGTTTGGCTGCTGTGTTTGCCTACATAACAAAGGTTACCCTTTGAAAGTAATTGATATTTAAGTGCTATAGGATATCCCATAATTCTGCAGGGCTGCTCTTGCAACAGAGAGCTGTGTAGTTACAAAGTTTTCTGCCCTCTTCTTCAGTCTGTTCTTTGGGAAGTTTTGGAAAAGATGTAGTTTAAATCATTAAACCTCTGCAAGTCCATTTTTAACCTCTTCAAACTCTATGATTTGTCAAGAATCTGCCCTTGGCCACCTACATGCTGTTTCTCATGATATTTAAAAATACAGCATTAGTTTCCACAAAGCTGAGTACACACAATGCTATTTCACAAACATCACGCTTGACTGCTCCACTATTTCTAAAGTATCAGAATTTTCATCTGACATCTGATGCTCAATGCTCAAATTTTCTCCAATTAAATATCAGGAAGACTGATGCCACTGTCTTTGTGTTCTGCTCCAAACTTGATTCACTAGTTACTGCCTTAGCACTTTTCCTGGCAACTGTTTGAGAATAAACTAGACTGTTTACAACTTTGGTCTCATATTTGAAGTGAAGAAAGATGTTCATTGACCTGAAATGTTGCTTGTCCTGCTGCGATTTTCCAGCACATTTTGTTCGTATTTACCAAAAACAATGCAGCTACAAGAGGGGCAAGCTACCTCTGGAATACATCGGGTTGTTTTCCCCAATAGTTACAACGCTATCCTTTAAAACCTTACACCTCTCGTTTTTAATGAATTTTCACCTAGAAACTTTACCTCCAACCTACAATAATACAGAAATTGATCAATAGTGCTTTGGCCTAGTTTATTATATTAACAGTGCTATATAAATGCTGGTGTTGTTGCAACTAATTATCTGAGATAGGGTTCACTAGTGTGGTATGCACAAAATCATTGTTTCAGCATCTATGTTTAGAATACAAGTAAGCAGGGTTTTTTTTTGCAGTGTGATTTTGTGAAATATGTAAAATTATTGCTTCAGCAATTAAAGTTTTGAGATATCATTAATAATTTTTCATTTATTTGCTGGGAACTTTTGTTATGTCTTTATCTTTTTCCTGAAAATTAAATAATGGGTTTATGTCCTTTTTTTTGCATAGCAACTGATGTGGTTTATGATTTCCAACTTTTAACCTGTCTAACAGATGCTGCAAAGAGTCAGGTTCTTGGAGACAGGTGTCTTGAAATTTATTTACAACAGTAACTGCAAGGCCACAACATCTCAGATTTATATACATAATTTGGATTCTGGGCTTACTGATGTTATTGTGCATTGCGTAGCCAATTGACTACATCAGCTCCGTTACAGAGAGGGTCAGGTGACTAGCGTTATACCAGAGACTACATCTTATGCTGTTCTGTAACTGTCTTATAGGTACAACCTATCTAGCCTTGAAGCTATAATATAATGCAACATCCCTCACCTTCCATCACCTGGGAGAATGTTTGAAAAAGGATGTATTTCTTTGGACTGTGGGAGGAAACCAGAGCAGACAGTGTAAACCTACGCAGACACGGGAAGAACGTGCAAACTCCACATAGGCAGTCGCCTGAAATGCAGAGATAGGGTAGGCGGATGGGTCTGGGTGGTCTTGTTGGGCCGAATGGCCTGTTTCCACACTGAGGGGATTCTTTGATTCTATTATAGATATATTGTTTCCATATTTCAAGGTAACAAATAGTTGGTGTACAATATGACTGTTTTCATTAATGCACAGTTAACATGACTCGACCATGTGCTTCACTCTGTGATGCGTTGTGGATCTATGTATAACAATTGTTGTAAATGGTTGGTTGTTATCTGGCATAATGTGGCCAGTATCTGAGATGCCATCCTTGTGATGGGTGGTGGTTGATATGCAGTTTGGATCTGTCATCTACTTCTTCTCAGGACTTGATCATTGCTCATAACATTGTCATTTGACCTTGAGTGGATACCCATGTGTTCACGCAAAACTCTCAAACTTTCACACCTTTTCCTGGCTCCAGTTCAGATAGCCGTCTGCTTACTCATTTGGTCATGATCTTATACTGTTTTCTCATTTCATTCCAACAATACTTCATGTATATGTGACTGAGTAGGGGTGTTGTGGGCCTGTCATTGCAAACGTTAAAATTTCCAAAGAGGGTAAACTAGTGCTGAGAGGAGTAGCATGTAGGTTTAAACGTAGTTATCTAAAACATTTGGCAAGTCATTTTACACTCAGTGATCATTTTACAGTGCAAGCAGCATATTCTGTGAGAGCAATTGGCTGAGGATAGTGATTAAATGTATTAACAAACTGACCACCCCATTTCCTGCATGCCTTTGGATGTCTATAGGTCCTACTAGTCTGTTGAACACTGTTGTTGGACACAATTTGTCGAGATATACCAACCATATGGAAATTGGCAGTCAGTACAGCAAAAATTAGTGCACTAATTGTCCTACAAAAAAGGTGTTTGGTGAAATAATCAATCACCATGAGGCAATTGTATTTCCATGGTCATCGAAACTTTCAGTTGCACCACACTATGAAAGAATCTCATGCACACGTTTTCTTGATTGTTGACTTTGATGGAATTGACATGTTTCACACAACTTGATTAGTTGGTCAATGCCTTTATTAAAGCTGGGTCAGTACTTGAATTCATGCAGCACTCCCTTTATTATTTTCTGTGCCCAGATGACCTGTATATGTGGTATGGCATACTTTGATGTACAGCTTGTGGAATTATGACTTGTTTGCCTTTGAAGATTACGTTCTGGGAGATTCCTAGTTCATCTATTAATAACCAAAAAGAATATACTGGCTTGGGAACTTATTGAAAGTGTTCAGGCTACCCATTGATTTTTTTTTTGAGCTGTTGTAGCTGATCATCATTTAGCACAGCTTGCTGAACCTGTGCTGCTCTGTGACCAAAATGCATGAGATTGATGTAAAGACTACCTTCCAGTTCTATCCGCTTGTAGTTCTTAAGAGGTATCTTTGTTCTTAGTGAGGTTATGAAGTCAGCTGAGATCATCAGAGATGGTCATTTGGAATCTGGTTTGCATTGTATGTCTAAATAGTACGCTTGAACTTCACAAGTAGACATTGTATCTGTGGGAGCACATTTGTGAAAGATTTACAACAGGTTATTCCTAACCGTTTGTGGTCCATAACAGCAATGAAGTGCTTGACGAATAGGTATGTATGAAACTATTATAACCTGAAAACTAGAGCAAAGTCTCTCTTTCATGGTTGGAGTAATTAGAATCATAGAATCTCTGCAGTATGGAAACAGGCCAACCTGGTAGATTTGCGATTCTTTCATTATTAAATTATTTCCTCATTAACGGATTGTTATTTGAGGAAGCATTATCCACCAAAACGTGTTCCAAAAGTTGTCAGTTCCTGTGACCAGTCAGTCCCGGGCCATACATATTGAGTCCATGAGAATATCTGTTTTTGGCCCTTTATTCATCTACCATTGCCCATAATGCCATTTTATTATTTATGTGCTTATAAAATACTCCTTTAATGTTAGTCACTAACCTATTTTCATAATTTCTTTCTAACCCTCGTATTTCTTTAGATCTCCTCTGTACTTTGTATATTGAGGTTGATTCTCTACTGTATTACAATTGCAATAAGCTTTTGTCTTGTTTCAATCCCTATATCGGTAGTTATACAGAATGAGGACTTTGGAATCCCTCCATTTTCGCCCATCAGTGCCTACTCTGTATCTAACACATATTGTTGAAGACCTCTGAATATTCATTTGCTGCCCCAATGTTTATTGTAATAAGTGGAGTCTCCATTATCAATACTCTATAGTTCTTGCAGCTTTCTGTAAGCTGCCTGCAAATATATTCCATTATTACTATCTCTACTCTGTCTTTATCTTCTATTATTACTCCCATGTAGCAAAGTGGTGAAATAGCTCCTCTATTTTTATGATATCTGAAAATTGCAGAAATTAAGCCAACAGTTTTCCAATGACTCGTATCATTGGAAGATCTTGTAGCTGGCACAGATCAAGTCATTTCAAGTTATTTCCAGCTTTTAGAAAGTGTCAATTTGAGAGTAGACCTTCTAATAACTTCTTTATAGCATTCAATATAACAATGAGCCATTTGAAACCGGGTAAAACATGCATCCTTGTTGACATTGAAGTTCTAAGCTCATCTTCCAAAGCAAACTTTTACATGTGTTTAGAAGTGCTTTAGCATTGTGGTTAGACCAATGCTCTTGATGTATTTTGTTTACCTTTAACAGTCTTCCTTCTTACTCTAATGAATATTAAATCTTTAAAAAAGTGAAGGCATATCTCTGGCTGCAGCAAAAATGGTTAGATTGATATTGTCTGTGAGGATATATTATTAAATTGTTTCCACCTGGGAGATGGAAGACTAGTTGAGGCTTTTAAGACTGCATGTTTTCAAGTTTTCATCATATGCGGATTCAGTATCCAATTCAAAAAGAGAGTGTTTAATGCAGCTGGTATATCACTGTTTGGAGTTAGTGGTCCTAACAGAAATACATATTCATGCAGCCTCAATGCTATCATAACACACCAATTATGCATGGTAATTTCCATATGTAAATTGGTTACAATGCATTCACATCCATCTTCTTCCTTGCTGTTAAAATTTGAATATCTTTGAACTGCTGGTTACCCAAATGTGAAAGAATCAATGAAATATTTTCCAATCAACCTGTTTTATGCTGGAGAGTAGCACTGAGGGAAATTGTGTTCGATACCTTCAACTGGTGCTCCTGATTTCCAGTTTAGAGAGATTACACATCCTTTAATTATGTTTTCTTGGCATATTCCTGAGGATTAACCCATTAAATTTTGCTGGAAGTTTTGGAACAGAACATTGTGTATTCATGATTAGTTGTTTTTCTTTTGAATTAGTGAATCGGTTGACTAGGAACTGTGTTAGCAAAACCTCAGGAAACGCTAATTATATATTGTGTGCATCCCTCAGTACATCATGGTTAAATAGAAATGCAGGCACACAAATATGATACAAAACAGGGTTCTACATGATTATAATATGCATGATATACAGACTGTCTTGGATTTGGATCATGCCCAGATGATTTTACAGCAATAAATGACTTTTCATTTTGTGATTTACTCATATTCTATGCTGAAAGTCAGTATTGAAATTAGCCAGCACTAATATTGTTCATTGCAAATCCTATGCTGCAATACCTCAATCATGACTATGACAGGAAAGAGTCCCCCTTAATAGTGTACATTTCTTTAGATTTTGCTCAATTAAAGTATTTTGTAGCTCAAATAACAGGCACCCACCAGAAGGTTCAATGAATGGTGATTTTCATTTTTTTATTATACCAACTTGAGGAAGGCATGTAAATATGCTTGGAAAGAGACCAGACCTATTTTCAGAGCTGACATTCGTTGAATTCTCTTGGATTAGTTTTGAGTCTCAATACTTAGGGTCACTACATTCATTACAATCTTTCTTGCATTTTGCTACACTGGTCATTAAACCAATGTGTGACAGAGAGAATCTATGTCATTGCTCCATTTAATAACCTTTATGTAATTTAAACAACTTTATGAAAATAGATAGTCACTCAATTCCTTACTAACTGTACCCCTAATAATTGAATTTTCTTTCACAATTATTTTAAAACAGGTTTTTTAATTAACATTAAAATTGCAAACATGTTGTACAGTTTGTATAGCTAATGTTTTTGGCAATGTCACTTTTTAAAAAATAATTTAACGTAGGCCATAGAAAATTATAATTGCATATCTTGACTCATGGACTAAAAACAATTACATGAGAATGACTTACAAATGAATTAATAACAAATCCTTTCATCCAAGGACATAATTCAAGAATTCTAATTATTAAACAAAAGGGAGCAATGAAAAGTGACATTTCCTGTGCACATTATAATTAGCTTCCTACAGCCAAGAGATTACATTGCTAAAAACAGAATTAGCCTGTATGAAGCTTTGGGGACAGGGATGGTCCGCTAATCTTTGTGATGTTTGTAGAGACTCAGAGCAGCAGTCAATAATTTTCTATATTAAAGCATTCAAAAACACAACCAAAGTTGGACCTCATTTATTGAAAAATAAAGACAACAAAGAAAGGATTTGCATTCATATGAGTTTTTCATGATGGTCTTGATGTTGAAAATGTTCCAAGCAAACTATGAGGTACTTTTGAACTGCTGTAATGCAGGAAACATAATGTCTAGGTATTTTCAGGCCTTTGATGGTGGACAGTCAGCACTGTTATCCGACCTCTGAGTCTGACCACAGTTTATGATTTTGTGAAAAATGCAGATGAATAGAGAAATCTTGACGTGGTAGCCTATTATTTATTACTTCACCACAGATAAACCCTTTCGCAAAACTACCAGCAATCAGCACAATGAATTGATCTAGCAAAAATATCCTTTTTAGATTCTTAGATTATGGCCACACCATAAAAATTGCAGCTGAATATCTGATCTGACACTGAAAGTATTTTGTAAGTGCAGAATTTTGAATATTTCTATTATGATTAATTACCATTTTAACTTGATTCTTAACTAATTAATTAGAATGTTGATATTTTTCATGATATTTTAGCTTCTCCCCTTCACCTCATGTATTTGTCGATCTGTGTTTTACTTTCTGTGTCATTTTTGGAAAAAAATAATTATTAGAGCTTTTCATTTAAAAAAAATAATGCAAATAGCTGCTTTTACATTTTGATATTGAAGTATATATCTCTTATAGATTTTTATTTTAAAAAATTGGATTTCATTTACTTCATGGAAGGATCATGTGACAATATTTCAGGTTTTAATAATTTTACTGTAGCAAACAAACTGAAAAAAAGTGGCTGTTATTGTTGTACGCAGTTGAAACTCTAGACTATAAGGTCTAGGTGACTGAAAACAGATGAAGCTTTGGAAGAATATTGGGAAAGTAGGACCAATCTGAAACGAGGAATTAAGAGGGCTGAAAGGGGTCACGAGATATCTTTAGCAAACAGGGTTAAGGAAAATCCCAAAGCCTTTTATTCATACATAAGGAGCAAGAGGGTAACTAGAGAAAGGGTTGGCCCACTCAAGGACAAAGGAGGCAACAGGAGACAGAGAGTTGTAGTGGAGGGAGTTTCTCAAAATGGAGAAACTGTGACCAGTGGTGTTCCACAGGGATCCATGTTGGGACCACTGTTGTTTGTGACATACATAAATGATCTAGAGGAAGGTACAGATGGTCTGATTAGCAAGTTTGCAGATGACACTAAGATTGGTGGAGTAGCAGATAGTGAAGGGGACTGTTGGAGAATGCAGCAGAATATAGATAGATTGGAGAGTTGGGCGGAGAAATGGCAGATGGAGTTCAATCCAGGCAAATGCGAGGTGATGCATTTTGGAAGATCCAATTCAAGAGCGAACTATACGGTAAATGGAAAAGCCCTGGGGAAAACTGATGCACAGAGAGATCTGGGTGTTCAGGTCCATTGTACCCTGAAGGTGGCAACGCAGGTCGATAGACTGGTCAAGAAGGCATACGGCATGCTTTCATTCATCGGACGGGGCATTGAGTACAAGAGTTGGCAGGTCATGTTACAGTTGTATAGGACTTTGGTTCGACCACATTTGGAATACTGCGTACAGTTCTGGTTGCCACATTACCAAAAGGATGTGGATGCTTTGGAGAGGGTGCAGAGGAGGTTCACCAGGATGTTGCCTGGTATGGAGGGCGCTAGCTATGAAGAGAGGTTGAGTAGATTAGGATTATTTACAGTAGAAAGACGGAGGTTGAGGGGGGACCTGATTGAGGTCTACAAAATCATGAGAGATATAGACAGGGTGGATAGCAAGACGCTTTTTCTCAGAGTGGTGGACTCAATTACTAGGGGTCACAATTTCAAGGTTGGAGGGGAAAAGTTTAAGGGAGATATGCATGGAAAGTTCTTTACGCAGAGGGTGATGGGTGCCTGGAACACGTTGCCAGCGGAGGTGGTAGAGGCAGGCACGATAGCATCATTTAAGATGTATCTAGACAGATACATGAATGGGTAGGGAGCAGCGGGATACAGATCCTTGGAAAATAGGTGACAGGTTTAGATAGAGGATCTGGATCGGCGCAGGCTTGGAGGGCCGAAGGGCCTGTTTCTGTGCTGAAATTTTCTTTGTTCTTTGTTCTTTGTACTACAGAAAAGCTTCCGACATTAACATATAAAAGGCTGAGAAAGGCCACAACTATACTCAGTCCTTTTAAGTGGATACTTTCTTCTCCAGGGACTGGTCTAAAGGTATTCTCAACTCGTGGTGACTTGTGCCCTTTTTCACTCCAATAACCACTTATCTCTGAACTGAGAGTTGTGGTAAGGATTACCCTGGAGATTCTTCCATCTGGCCAAAGGTAGGAAAATCTTCCTTCCTCATTTAAATCCTTAAAACATGCTCTCTTCAAACAAGTGTGGTCTTCCATTGGTATTTCTGCATGCTGAACAACAGAAAATGCCTGCCTCTATGTCTCTGTCACTCTCTCAACCTCAAATTCTTACAGACTGACCCATCTATAATGGTTAAAGGTATCTTAAGAAATCCATGAAAGCTGATGGTACAATGCTTTTCTATGGCCATTATCTCTCTCAAAGCCTAATTTCATGGCAACATAAATCACATGGCTTTTGTATCCAGATATAAATGAGCATTAATTATCTTTTGAACCTCCAACTCCATTTTATCTTGGAATTAATTAGACATCTTAAAATAAAGCACATTCTGAATGCCTCCCTTGAGACTTGGAAACTAATGAAAAATCCAAAGTCAGTATAAATGCATGTCTACAGATATGAACAGCTTGCACCTTCTTTCCTGTAAAACAACATTTGCCTCCCCTTGATTTAATTTTTTAAAGTTACCCAAACTTGTATCGGGCAAGACTCAGAACAGGTCATTTCACCACATCCGTTCCTCCATTTTACCCTGAATTAAACAGCCAGTCCAAAAACATAACAAAATTATAAATTTCACATTTGTATGACCTTTTGTGAAAAACTGAAAAGTCATCTGGATTGAGACACCACCAAAATAGAATGGCTTATCACATTTTATGTTTTAACAGCTAACTTACTGCACAAAATATATTTATCAATCTTTTCCCTTTTATCTCATCTCATCATTACACAATCTACGTACGAAATGGGAACAGAAGTAGGTATTTGGTGCTTCAAGCATGCTCTGCCATTCACTAGAAACATGGCTGATTTGTTTGTGTTCTGAGTACCACACTTGCATTTGTCTGTGATAATCTTTGATTCCCTTGACTAAGGAAGAATCTACCTACCTCTGCTTTCTAAATATCGATGATCCTGCCTCCACTGCCCTTTAGAGTCAGAGAATTCAAAAACACACAATCCTCTCAGAGAAAACATTTGCCCTCCATCTGTCTTAAGCAGGTGACACCTAATTTTAAAATACCAAGAAAAACACACGTCCAACTTGTCACAAACATTCAAGATGTTAACAACTTCAATCAAATCACCCCACACTCTTCTAAACTGTAGCAACAAGCCCAACTTATCTAATATTTCCTGATAAGAAAATCCAATTATCCAAGGGGTCAATGTAATAAATCTCAATTGAACAACTTCCAGTGTATTTACATACTGTCTTAAGGAGATCAAAACTGCACACAGTATTTGAGATGCTGTCTCACCAATGCCTATATAACTGAAACAAAAGATCCCTATTTTATGTTCAGTTACACTTGTCACAAAGGATACATTCAGTTAACCCTGTTAATCACTTGCTGTATCTGCATGCTAACTTTTTGTAACTTATGCACCAGAACATTGAAAACCCGCTTTGCCTCGGAATTCTACAATCCATCCTCCATTCAAATAGAGCTCCTCTTTTTAGCTATTCCTGCCAAAGTGAAAAATTTCACATTTTCCCATGAAGTATGCCATCTGCCAGAATGTTATCCATTCACCTAACCTATCTATTATTGGTGTGCATCCTTGTTATGTTTCTTCACAACTGTGTTTTGCAGGAATCTACTTTTGTTTGTAATTTATATAAATGAATTGGTTGAAAATTTAGGAGGAATGGTTAGTAAGTTTGTGGATGACACCGAAATTGGTGGTAAATTGACAGTGAAAAATGTTATCTAAGGTTACAAAGAGATCTTGATCATTGGGGCCAATGGGTTGAGGAGTGGCAGATGGAGTTCATTTTGGATAAATGGAAGATATTGTATTTTGTTAAAATAAACAAGGGCAGTTACTTGTCAGGCCCTGGGTAATGTTGTTGAGCAGAGACACCTGGGGTTCAGGTACATAGTTCTTGAAATTTGTGTCACAGGTAGACTGGATGGTTAAGAAAGCATTTAGCATGCTTGCCTTCATTGCTCAGACTATTGAGTATAGGAGTTGGGACATCATGTAGTGATTGTACAGGACATTGGTGAGGCTACTTTTGGAGTATTGTGCAGTTCTGGTCATCCTGCCATACAAAGGCTATTATTAAACTGGAGAGGATTCAGAAAAGATTTACCGGGATGTTGCCACGAATGGAGGGTTGAGTTATAAGGATAGGCTGGATAGGCTGGGACTTTGTTTACTGGAGCGCAGGATGTTGATGGGTGACCTTGTAGAGAATTATAAAATCATGAGGGGAATAGATAAGGTGAATGGCAGGAGTTTTTTTTCTCTAGGGTGGGGGAGTTCAAAACTTGGGGGCACATTTTTAAGGTGAGAGGAGAGAGATTTAAAAGTGACCTGAGGGACAACTTTTTCACACAGAGAGTGGTTCATGTGTGGAATGACCTGCCAGAGGAAATGGCAGCTGCGGGTGCAGTAACAGTATTTAAAAGACAATTTTAGAAAAGATTTAGAGGGACATGGGCCAAATGCAGGCAAGTGAGACTAGTTTAGTTTGGAAAACCTGATTGGCATGGCTGTGTTGGACCAAAAGGTCTGTTTCTGTGCTGTAAAGCACTATGACTCCAGATGTTCCTACTGATCTTTGTGTTACCTGCAAGTGTAGTCACCATGCTTTCAATCCCATCATCTATGTCATTGATATAAATGTAAAAAGTTGAAGGACCAGCACAGATCGCTGTGGGACCCCATTTATCTCATCCTGCCGATAAAATAAAATGAAAAATATTAATTTACGCATACTCAATTTTCTGCCAGCCAGCCAATCCTTTATTATTGTTACTACTTACACAATGAGCTACTATGCTATGAAATAACCTTTTGTATCTTCTGGAGATCAAAATACAGTACATCAAAGGACTCCTCTTAATCCACGTTGCACATTGCTGCTTTGAAAAATCTCAATAAATTGGTTAAACATGATTTCCTTTTTATAAAACCCTGCTGACTCTTCACCATTACCTTGAATTTTTCCAAGTCCCTACTTATAAGCTCCTTAATAATCAATTCTAACACTTTCCACACAACACACATCAAACCAACTGACAATTAACTCATCTACTAGCTCATTAGCCACCACTTTTAAGACCAGAGGTTCAAGTCCATCAACATCCAGAGATTTCTATAATCCTAACCCTATCACAGCTCCTTCAATTTGCTCAGTACTACTTTCCCAGTGATTATAATTTCATCAAGTTCCGCTCTTTCTTCAACCTTCTGATTCATAAGTATTACTGAAGCATTTGTTTTATTTTCTATAGTGAAGATAGAAGGAAAATATGACTATCTACTATGTCATTACATCTGTCATTTCTTTACTATTCACTCCCAACTGTCATGCCGCAGAGGGCCAACATTCATTTTACTTGCTCTTTACCTATTTAGATATGTATAGAAACTCTTGCTATTTGTTTTTATGTTTCTAGCTAGCTCTCTCTCCTACTGTGATTATTTATCCTAATTAACCTTCTTGTAATTTTCTGCTATTCTCAGTATTCTGGCCAGTCATTTGATCTACCATTCACCTTAATGCAACTATATGCTTTTTCCTTAAATTTGAAGACAGAGGGTGGTGGTGGAGGGTTGCTTTTCAGACTGGAGGCCTGTGACCAGCGGTGTGCCACGAGGATCGGTGCTGGGCCCACTGCTTTTTGTCATTTGTATAAATGATTTGGATCTGAACATTGGAGCTATGGTTAGTAAGTTTCCAGGTGACACCAAAACTTCTGGTGTAGTGGACAGCGAAGAATGTTACCTCAGAGTACAACAGGACCTTGATCAGATGAGACAATGGGCTGAGGAGTGGCAGACGGAGTTTAATTTATAAATGTGATTCGCTGCATTTTGGAAAGACAAATCAGGGCAGAACTTATACACTTAATAGTAAAGTCCTGGGAGTGTTGCTGAACAAAGAGACCTTGAATTGCAGGTTCATAGTTCTTCAAAGTCGCATGTATGCAGGACAGTGAAGAAGGCATTTGGTATGCTTGCCTTTATTGGTCAGTGCGTTGAGTATTGGAGTTGGGAGGTCATGTTGTGGCTGTACAAGACGTTGAATAGGCCACTTTTGGAATACTGCGTGCATTTCTGGTCTCCCTGCTGCAGCAAGGATGTTGTGCAAGTTGAAAGGGTTCAGAAAAGATTTACAAGAATGTTGCCAGGGTTGGACAGTTTGAGCTATAGGGAGAGGCTGAAAAGGCTGGGGCTATTTTTCCTGGAGCATTGGAGACTGAGGGGTGACCTTATTGAAGTTTATAAAATCATGAGTGACATGGATTGGGTAAATAGACAAGGTCTTTTTCCTGGGGTGGGTGAGTCCAAAACTAGAGGGCAGAGGTTTAAGGTGAGAGGGGAAAGATTTAAAAAGGACCTAAGGGGCAACGTTTTCATGCAGAGGGTGGTGTGTGTATAGAATGATCTGCCAGAGGAAGTGGTGGAGGCTGGTACAATTACAACATTTAAAAGGCATCTGGATGGGTATATGAATAGGATGGGTTTAGATGGATATGGGCCAAATATTGGCAAATGGGACTAGATTTATTTAGGATATCTGGTCAGCATGGATGAGTCGGACTGAAGGATACGTTTCCATGTTGTACAGATCTATGACTCAATCATATTCTTCTAAAATTGTTTAGTTAACTGCAGATGGTGGATCTTCCTGTTGGAATTTTCCTTGCAGCAGGAATGTCCTTATTCTGAGTATCCCGAAGTATCCGTTTAAATCTCAGCCACTGTTTCTCTCTTCCTTCATCTATCCCCTAGCCTAGGTTCACTTCAGCTACTCAGCTTTCACATCCACACATCTGCCTTTTTAAAAATTTAAAATACACGTCTTTGACCTACTCTTTTCCCTTTCAAAGTGGATGTAAAATTCAAACATATCATCACCGCTACCTAAGGGCATCTTTACACTGAAGTCATTAACAAACCATGTCACATTACACAGAATGTACAAGTCTAGTATAGCCTACTCTCATAACATGCCAATCAGAGAAACTACCTCCAAAGCATTCTGTGAGCTTCTTATCAAGGTTCCTATTAACACTCTGATTTTCCCAGTTTGCATGTATGGAAAAATCATCCATATTTGTTTCCATTCCTTTACTCAATATTCTTCTTGTCTACTTCTTTCTGCATATGATTACTCTTTGGTGGTCTATCCAACAAGTGACTACTTTCTGCTACTATTTTCATCTCTAATGAAACTGATTCTATATCCTGATCCCCTAAACCAAGATTCCATCTGAGTATTGTACTAATATGTTCTTTGGTTAGGAGTTTCTCCCCTCCACTTTTACCTAAGCTTCCTAGTCTCCTTGAATGTCACCTAAAATCATTATGGGGCAGGATTCAGAGCAGCTTACGTGATTTCCTCGATTCCTCTATTTTACCCCAAAATAAAGAGACTCTGCCTAAACATAACAATCTTGAAATGTCATAAATACAACACAACTGCAATTCTAGACAGGGGCTCACCATTGAACCATGCCACATCATTTTCACGTTATGAGATTTAAAGTTCTAACCATTGAGATTGTTATAATTGTCAGTGACATTTTCTTAGAAATCAGTGGTTAGTGCCATTGTATTGCCGCTCCTTGCAAAATCAGAGAATCCTATAATGGTTACAGTACAGAACGAGGCCATTTGGCCTATTTGTTCAGACTGACTCTCTGCAAGAACATTTTACCTGGACCCTTCCGCTCAGGTAGTGTATTCCAAATTCTAACCAATCCCTATGTAGACATGCTTTTAACCCCTGAACCGTTGGTTTTTTGTTTGAAATTGCATGTCCTTGGTCTTCCTACCAAATCCAGGCTATTATATTTTACATGATTTAGCTTCTTGTAGATACAAAATTCTTTTGCGGTTATTCTGTCGACATCAGAGGGAAATTGAGAGGTAGCCTATATATCAAACCTTTTAAATAATCTGATATGATATTTGACTTTCATGGCTAAACAAAAACAAATGTTGCAGTAACGGGTAACAAAATGACAATCTCACTGTGACATTTAACAAATGTTATACATTCATAGAATACACAAGTGAAGGAGACTTGGTAGTATACTGCAACAGACCGCTGATGCTAAAATATTTTATGCTCAGAGGGACAAGTTCAGGCAGGGACCTGATTATCCTGGCCATGACATCAGGGAAGATAGAAATTCCCATTGTTTTGTCTTGTACTTTAGGCCAATACTGCTACCTGTACATTGAGATACCAGACTGGAATGAACAGCCTGAAGCTGCTTTCTCTTTATCCCTAAATTCTTTAATTCCTTTTGTACTGTAATACTCCTTTATTTATATCTGTCCATAGTAGAATCACAGCCTTCTAGTTTAGTGTCTAGGACCTCTCTTCACATACTCATTCCAGATTGGTGTCATTCCTCTCACTATGTCAGGGTCATGTGATCAGTTACATCATCATGGTTTACCACTCCCATGGCATTTCCTCAATCCAATTCTGGAAAACAGTGAGTAAACTGGATGCCAAGGTAATGGAAAGAGGATCCATTGCCAGATTCCACTAAATCCTGGCTCATTTATTCAGTTGAGCTCCTGATAAATGCAGCTGATTTGGCTACATGCAAACAAAAAGTTATTCGCTAAATAGAAACCAAAGGAGCTGCAGATGCTGGAAAACAGAAACACAAACAAAACTTGCTGGAAAGGTATTTGCTGTGGCCTTTTGACTTCTAGTGTCATTTTCTTCACACAAGCGTTCACGCCCTTCTTGGGCACTTGAGACGCCTCCAATAACAGGACATTTACTTGAATGAAGCTGCCATGATGCCACCTATTTCAGCCAGGTCAGAAGTAGAGGTTACCATTCGACACACAGTAGCCCTTTACCAGCTGGTTGGAGCTGAGGATTTGTGTCCTACTCCAGTGCCAGGAACATAATTCAGAGAGAAGGGATGAAAATTCTCTACTCCTTCATACTTATACTAGTCTAAACAACATGAGGTTGCACCATCTCATTTAAGCATTTAATGTTGACTTAATGCTGCCTTACATATCTTAGTTCTGTTGGTAGTACCACGGTCTTTAAGACAGAAAATTATGGGTTTGAGATTCACTCCTGAGAATTGAATATATGTTATGGACTGAGACCACAGTGCAGTACAGAGAAGGTGCTGAAATATCAGAGGTGTCTTTCTTGACTGAGATCTTAAGCTGAGACCTTCTCTGTCCTCTCAGATGATAGAAAAGATCCCATTGACTATTTGTTTGGAAGAACAGTATTACAGTCCTGGGCAAAAGCCATTCTTCAAACCACATTACTTGTTAGAGACTGAAAGTAGTGAGAAATTGAGAATAGTGTTTGAATATACATAGAGATAACATTAAATTGAATTAGACAAATAGTTCAGTGTGCTTTCATTCAAGTGGTTCAGAGAAAGGAACTGGAGACAGTGAGACATAAAAGCTGAAGTCTGGAGGCATTATGTTTTCAGGTAGGTCATTAATGTTTCTTAAGGTCTTTTACTCCCCCTCTAAGCACCATCAGTAATTAAAGCTGATGCTGGGGTAATGTAAGGATTATATTAAATTGTAATGTAAAGAGTTAAATGCTATATTATATTCATTGAGTGGCTCAGTGATTAGCACTGCTGCCTCACAGCACCAGGGACCTGGGTTTGATTCCACCGTTGGGCAACTGTCTGTGTGGAGTTTGCACATTCTCCCCGTGTCTGCGTGGGTTTCGTCTGGGTACTCTGGTTTCCACACACAGGCCAAAGACGTGCAAGTTTGGTGGATTGGCCACGCTAAATTGCCCATACTGTGTGGGGATGTGCAGACTAGGTGGATTAGCCTGGGAAATGCAGGGTTACAGAGATAGGGTTGGGTGGTAGATCTGGTTGGAATACCCTTCAGGGGGTTAGTGTGAACTTGATAGAATGAATAGCCTGCTTCCACTCTAGAGATTCTATGACTTGAAAACTAATTATTTAATTAGAAAAAAAACGTGGGTGTATATAATATGTTTCAGCTGCACAATTGGGGAAGGAGTGAATGAGGAGGGATCGAGTAATATTCACATAAATCATGTCTGTAGTAAGTACCTCTAGCTTGAAAAGCTTCAACTTGGTTTTGATAAGCTGGAGTCCAGGCTCAAACATTACAATGTATCAGGGAGAAATTTGTTCCAGTAAGTAGTCTTGCTCCTTATGCTAGATTCTTCAGATTTGGTGGATAGTCAAAGACAAAAGGTTGTGACTCTAGGACAAATAGGAATGGGGATCAAGAAGGTATTAATGAAGAATCTTCAGCCCCTGCAACAGATTTAAGATCCCTGTAGCCTGTGTGGATGGGCTGAATATTACCATACTTTGGCAACGTGTCAATTTGGTCACGTTTCATTGAGGGTTTCTCTCCATATATTTTCTAGCTCTATCATCCCAAACTACCTTCCACATCCCTCTGGTATCCCTCTTGTCCAAAGGAAGCTGGATTTTCCCACTCAGAGTAGCCAGAAGAGTCATTCCCATACAGAAGCACTACTTTAAAGTGACCTGACTGGAATCCGAATAGTCAAGCTTATTTGATGTTTCAGAAGGACAAGAAGAAAGGAAAAGGAGGCGGGGTAGCACTGTTAATCAAGGCTGATGCAGTACAGTAATGGGATATGATCTAGGTTTAGTGATCAAAATGTAGAAGCAGTTTGGGTTCAGATGAGAAATAGAAAAAGAATGATTCACTCCCAGGAGTAATTTTACAAGCTCTGACAATAGCTTTGTTGAAGGATAAATTAGAACTCAAGCCATAATTAGGACATGTTAAAACAGGCATTGCCATAATCTTGGGATATCTTAATTTCAATTGGACAAAACAAATTGGCAAAGGAAGCTTGGAGTATGAGTTCATAGATTATTATAAGAAAATACAATCTATTCTGGAATCTACCAGAGCACAGTTTATTTTAGACCAGGAAATGTATAATTAGTCAGGATTGGTAAATGACCTCATCGTAAAGGATCATCGAGATAAAACTGGTCGTAACTTGAAAGAATTGAGGGTGAAAGAATTCAAATTGAAGGTGAAGAAATTGGCTCTGAAATTGTCATTGTCTTTAAGAAACTATCAGGGGAGGAAGAGAGAGTTGGGCAAGCAAGGATAACTGTAAGAAATGAATATGATACACTGATGCATTTATGCAGCTACAGAGTCTTGCAGTAGTATTGGAGGAAATTTTAATCTGCCACTGCTTTTTTTTTTATTTTTGTCAGCTTTACATTTAGAAGGACTTGCTGCTTTAAAGAAGCTGCCTTGCATTGTCTCAGAATTATCATGGCATTTATACAACCATGTTAGAAGTGCAAAGAGCTAGAACTTATAAGAACTATACAAAGAATATTAGGAATTAAAATGAATGAGATTTCACACATTTCTTATATCAGTTTCATAACACAACATGTAATCAATGTGTATACATGGGCTTGGCCTTTACCTGTGAGAAAACAGGTGAACGGGTTGATATAACAGTGCCATTGACAGTCTACCCAACACTAGCCCTCCTGCTCTCAATTATGCTGCAGTTTTATGAATATTGGACTATGTGCTCATTGTCCAAAAATAAAGGCTTTATTTTGCTAACACTCAGATTCGTTTGGCAGCAATGGAGAGGCGAGTGCCCAACGTTCAACCAACAGATTTGACCCTGTAGGGCTGTTGACTGGTAAAAAAGGTGACGGATGGCTCCTTTCTGGACCCCTGGTGCCAAACAGATGTGCACCCCCAAATGAATTTTCTCGCCACATTCATTTTGGCCCTGTCGAACATATCCCACATCCCATCATCTGGGTCTACCAACCTGGCATTGGTGAGTCTCCAACCTAGCCATAGGTCCATGCCCATTGCTGATCTTTGCCTTGATATCATATAGTACACAGGTATGCCCATAACTCCTGGTGGTGCTTGTACTGGAGAGTTACTGGCCTCCAATTAGCTGGCAGCTCTATTAAGATAAACTTCCTTCTGAAGCAGAGTGGAAATCTTTGCCTTGTAACAATTAATGGACTGATGGCTAAACAGAAGCAGGCTTGCCCTTGACATTTATGTTAGGGCGCTGGAAGCTTTTTTTTAGTGCATAATTCAACTTTTGATTTTGTTTTTAGAAAGCACAATCATTATTCAAATACTTTAAAGCAGGAGTCAAAACTAATTATTAGCTCACTACATGGAGAAAATCTAAGAGTTTTACAGTCTTCATGCTGTGGTCATAAACCGTATCAGATGACGTTGCCCCCAAATCCTTATAACTGTACATATTCTAGCAGTTAAAATTCTTCATTTCTTTCCTTTCCTAAATTAGCAATCACATTCCTTGGGATAATAAGCGATGATGGCTGATGCTACTATGCACAAAGGTACGCAAGCAACCAAAGATGAGCTTTGTGGATTCAGGTCTTGTTTATAGAAATAAAGCATAGCCATCTCTATCTTCATTCTGCCTGGTTCCTATCTCTGCTTCCAGTTATTGTCTCAAAGTCTCCATATTAACTTGTTTAGGTAAATAGGTTAATTAGTGAATGACAATGACTAGTATTGATGTATTAGGATACAAATAGGATTTTAAAAAATTATCATGGAATTTGAACATTTGCGGAGGTACAAACATTGTCTCCATATCTATTCATTGGTGTTTTAAGATTAATTTTGGTCTTTCAGTTGCCTAATAATAGTGTAATAACACTGTCAATGTGTCTTAAAATTCTGAGAATAATATAGAAAAATTATTCTTTTCAAACTGGAACTTTGTGAGCCACAATATACATGATGTGCGATATAAACTAAGTAGCCAATTTTTTTTTAACACATCATTGTTATAGGAAATAGAGATAACAAGGTGTAGAGCTGTATGAACACAGCAGGCCAACCAGCATCAGAGGAGCAGGAAAGCCGACGTTTCGGGCCTAGACCCTTCTTCAGAAAGGGTC